>NW_027190614.1:22500-31321 GCF_040958095.1 Procambarus clarkii
GCCACCCTCTTAGGTTTGAAAATGTCAAGAAAACGGTTAATTTAAAATGTCATCTCCTAACTTAACAGATTAAGCCAGAGGACCGAAAACAGAATAAAACAGGACTGGACAGTATGTCACTTATACAAGCTGCTTTTATTTCTAGTACAGTATGACAATTTTTATTTTGGGGGGGTGGGGGGGGTGGGTGATCCTTGACAGTGCATAAGAGCGAAAAGCGACGGCGTTTTGTTTGTAAGAGAACAGGTTGTACTACAAATGACTTGATTTATTGATATCACGTGTATGTATGACACCTAAATTAGTGTATTTGTTTATTTATTTATTTATTTATTTATTATATGTGTAGATGAAGGTTAATTCATATGACTGATGCTAGGAATGTCTGAAATCTCCTTAGAAGGATATTTTGGCCCTGAGAAGGGCCGAGTTTGGTGTATACTAGGGTGGTCGATTTAGCTTATGCACGCTCTCCACGGATACGGCGAGCAAGCTGAATGTCCTTTGGCATGATGGTGACACGCTTGGCGTGGATGGCACAGAGGTTAGTGTCCTCGAAGAGACCGACCAGGTAAGCCTCGGATGCCTCCTGTAAAGCCATGACGGCAGACGACTGGAAGCGAAGATCGGTCTTGAAGTCCTGGGCAATCTCGCGCACCAGACGCTGGAAGGGAAGTTTCCTGATGAGCAACTCGGTGCTCTTCTGGTAACGACGGATCTCACGCAGGGCGACCGTTCCGGGCCTGTAACGGTGAGGCTTCTTCACACCCCCTGTGGCAGGAGCAGACTTGCGTGCTGCCTTGGTGGCCAGCTGCTTACGAGGAGCCTTGCCTCCCGTGGACTTGCGAGCAGTCTGCTTGGTGCGAGCCATGGTGAACAACTGTGGTTTGTGATGGCCGGCGCCGAAAAATTTTTGCTTATATACGCCGTCTCGAGGCGCTTGCTCGAGCGCCATTGGCTGCTCGACTCGCCTACGTCACCCCGTTGCCCCTCCCCTCCTTCCTCTGGCTGCAGCCAACAGGCGGCTCACCTCAATCACTATTATCGCTGATTTTGCTCTATTTTTTGGATTTGTGCAAAAGTCATTTCACAGGGACGTGAAACAGACGAGTAGGCAACTGCAGTTTTGAAAGCGTTGTGAGAAAGCCGTGTCTATTCGACCACAAGCGTAAAGTAAGGGCAGGCAGGAGTTGCAATGCTACTAGTACGTCCGCTTGATGGGATATAGTCGGGAAATCGTGCGGGCATTCGTCAATTCGATTCACACAACTACAACACCATGACTGGACGCGGCAAGGGAGGCAAGGGACTCGGAAAGGGTGGCGCCAAGCGTCATCGTAAGGTGCTACGTGACAACATCCAGGGCATCACCAAGCCCGCTATTCGTCGCTTAGCTCGTCGTGGCGGCGTCAAGCGTATTTCGGGTCTCATCTACGAAGAGACCCGTGGCGTCCTGAAGGTGTTCCTCGAGAACGTCATCCGTGATGCTGTAACCTACACGGAACACGCCAAGAGGAAGACCGTCACTGCCATGGACGTGGTGTACGCTCTGAAGCGCCAGGGTCGTACCCTCTACGGATTCGGCGGATAAGAGCTTGGCTAATCCATCGATTCCACCCACCACCACCTCAAAACGGGACCTAATTAGGTCCCTATACTTTTTTACTGAAGGGCTTAATAGACGATAACATAAATTGTTTTGATATCAGCTAGCACATTGGGTCTTATGAAATCTATTTTTTATCCTCGCATGCTTAAAGGGACTCTGATTGGGGGGGGGGGGGGGGAAGGTTTGTTACGTTATATACTAGCAGAGCAGGATCATTGGTGGGGGGGGGGGGGGGTGTGAGGGGGAGAGAGAGAGAGAGAGATCTTTCCCAACTCTTCCTTTTTACATGAGTGAGCTACCCGTTTTATTCATTTTATCCTTCTCAGAGCTGTTTTGATAGTATCCAAATGATGGTAAATGAAAAGGGAGGACACGAATATCTACCCAGAATTCAGGACTGGCAATCGATATGCATGTTTGAGTGAGAATCTTTTTCTCTCTCAACTTAGGTATACGTTTATGTCGTACCTAAAAGCGAGAACCACACTATTGGGACAAGTATGCAAGGCCCAATTTTCCTAACAAGCACAGTTAATTTTGTTATTTTCGAACATTTCTTTCCAAATTGGTTTATCCAATTAACAGTATTATATTAAGATCATGAATTGCTGGGTTAGGTTAGGTTAGCTTAGCTTAGTTAGGTTAGGTTAGCTTAGCTTAGCTTGGGTTAGCTTAGGTTAGGTTAGGTTAGCTTAGCTTGGGTTAGCATAGGTTAGGTTAGGTTTGATTACATTTCTATGTTAGATTTAACTCAAATTCAAAACAATTGCCAGTCATTCGGCTTGTTAGTCAACTTGCCTCTAATAGGGGCAATTTGTCTAACAAGACTATTTAGTTTTGTGTGTATATATATATATATATATATATATATATATATATATATATATATATATATATATATATATATATATTATTATTATTATAGCTTCAAGACTCTGAACCAATATAGAAGCATCAAGAGGAAGTGCTTGTGTTATGGGCCAATAGGCCTTCTGCAGTTACTTCCATTCTTATGTTTTTATTCCCATTGGTTCGTGTTTTATCTTGTGTAAATGTCAATCACCTTACCCAAAACTTTGGTACCATATCACCTCACCCATGTATATATATATATATATATATATATATATATATATATATATATATATATATATATATATGTATATTATATATATATATAATATAGATGTATATATAATATATATATATATATATATATATATAATAATATATATATATATATATATAATATAGATGTATATTATATATATATATATATATATATATATATATATATATATATATATAATATATATATATATATATATATATATAATATACAGAGTAAATCTACCCCAAAAGTAATGATTTATTTGTCTACAAAACTAAACTCTTTTTTGGAATCATATGAGGCCCCTCCACTGAGGGGGGAGGCCTGGATGTTTATTGTCATGTGTATTCATGCTGCTTGCATGTCGTCGTTTATTTTGCCTTTGTTGTTTTTTTGACAGCTTTCTTTGCCTTGGGTGGTTTGGGAGATTTTGAAGCTCTCTTTATTTTGGGCTTTTTGTTCCCAACAACAAGCTGCTGCTGCTGCTGCTGCTTCTTTTTCAAGGCTGTAGGTGGTTTGTTGCTTGTGGCGGCTTTCTTGGGAGTTACCACGGCCTTCTTTGCTGCTGTAGATGGTTTCTTGGTTGTGGTGGCTTTCTTGGGAGTTAGAACGGCCCTCTTCTCTGCTACGGCCAGCTTGAATGATCCACTAGCTCCACTTCCCTTGGTCTGAACAAGAATGCCGTCAGCCACTGCTTTCTTGAGAAATCTTCGGATGTAAATGGCGATCTTGGCAGCCTCGACTTTGTTGTTGGCAACAACGTACTTCTTGATTGCTTGTAGAGACGAGCCCTTACGGTCTTTGAGTGCTGCGACCGCGGCTAGAACCATTTGACTAGTTTTCGGGTGAGCAACCTGGACGCGAGGTTTCCTGGTGGTGGCCACCACAGCAGCAGCAGCCGCAGCCTTCTTGGTAGGCTTTGCTTCTACCATGATGATGATGAACCAACCAAGGTGATGAGAGACGCTCAGACAGTCACGGGGGAATGATGCTGCCGCCGCTTGAGCCGAACCTATTTATGTGCCGGCACGGTACAGAAGCTGCAACCTGGCAACTCGTCCACCAATCACGACGGTTGGTTTTACGGCTCCGAAACCTGGATCCCATATCTTCTCTAAAATAGAAGCATTTGTTCATGTTCTTTGTAAAAGTATCATAAAGCAGGACAGATGAGACAAATATCATAAAAACTGAAGAGCAGATGAGCACACACATGTTTGTATTACAAAAGAAAATCCACAAATTCATTAGAAATTGGCAGGGCAGGCTGAGGAAGTAGGTAGATGTAAAATGTCTGTAAATGGCGAAAGAACATAAACCCAAGACTGAATAAACGATGTTAAATATCCATGCCAAGGAGACAAAAATATGTTAGGATACAATTACCATTAAGACACCACAAGCAGGTCCGTATCCTGCCGCGATGACTTAAAAGAGTTGGTTATTAGCCACAATGTGTAGGCAGTCTCATGCCAACGGCCATACCACGTTGAGAACACCGCTTCTCGTCCGATCAGCGAAGTTAAGCAACGTTGGGTTTGGTTAGTACTTGGATGGGTGACCGCCTGGGAACACCAAATGCTGTTGGCAATAATGTTTTTTGTTTTGTTTTGTTTTGTTTCGTTTGTTTTTGTTTGAATGGCTGGCTCCACGGGAAATTCACGGAGTTGTGTGGAATAAGGCCTGGTAAAATGAATTAATATGTATGTCATGTTTAAAACAAACTCGCTTAATATAGATATTGTGTGAGGCTTTATACAAAAACAAACAACCAAAACAAAACATGTTGTATATATATATATATATAGCTTAATCCGGGTTTGAACTCGCAACTCCAAGAATACGCATCACTTATATACACTTTACCACTGGACCACTGCTGCAGGACACTAGCTTGATGCTGAGGTATCAATTTAATGACGTAAATGCCATTTCCACAAATAAATGATAATTAAAAAGTATTTGTATGTACAAATCTTTTCTGTTTAAAAGGCTACAATATCAGTTACTGATATAATTTGTGTTAATGTTTCTATACCCACAAGAAGGCATATTTTTGCTTATATGTAAAGGGTACGGAGAAGGAATCCACAGACCATCATTCCCCTCCCCTTCCCTCCCCCCCCCCCCCCACCCCCAACTCCCACCTACTACCACCACCACCACCACCACCACCACCAATCACCACCAATCACCACCAATCACCACCACCAATCACCACCACCACATCTAACCGAAAACCCCCTAACACATCAACCCTCCCCCCAATCAACAGGCGAAATAATAACCCTCAAATGCCTGCCTGCCTGCCTGCCTGCAAGCCAATACTAACGGTCTTCTCAGAAAGAAAATCTCTTTGTATCTGTATTACTTGATGAAATGTATGATTCTAATAATGAAAATAAATTTTGATGTCGGTTGTATGAGCATAATGACCAATATGCACATGATATGAATGAATTAAATAGTGTAGTTTTAAGTAATTAGGTTGTAGACACATTAAGCGGATATGATATTTGACGCGTCCAGAACTGGTGATTTTTGGTTTAGTTTTAAATGCACCACCACCACCACCACCACCACCATTGCTTCCCCAGAGCCTAATTAAGGACCGGTAAAAGGAGTCAATATGTATGTCATCTATAAAACCAAAGAATGAAAAAAAAACACACACAAACCTACATAATAGTATTAGGAAGATTGTATGGCAAAAAAAAAAAAGTATTATTCCCATTGGGTCGTTTGAACTCGCGACTTCCAAAACACCAGCCACACACCTTACAACCCAGCCACCATAGAGTTGGTATAATTGTGCAACTTTAGTTATAAAAGTAAAGTTTTCTCACATTGTATTGATAACTTAAAGGATTTTTTTTTTTTTTTGCATGTACAAATCTTATTGTCTGTTCTATGAAAAGGCTTGATGTAAATTATGTATTTTTTGAATGATTGAATTGTAGGCACATTAAGCGGATTCGATATTTGATATATCCAGAAAAGGCGATTTATGTTCAGTTTTAAAATGCATCACCGTTAACGCTAAAGGACTGGTAAAATGACTCGATGTTTGTCATTTTTAAAATAAACACTAAAACAAGGCCCTTAACATATATAATGTTTGAATATAAATTGAATGCATATAAATACAAAGTGGAGGGTGGCTGGCTGGCTGGCTGGCTGGCTGGCTGGCTGGCTGGCTGGCTGGCTGGCTGGCTGGCTGGCTGGCTGCCTGGCTGCCTGCCTGCCTGCCTGCCTGCCTGCCTGCCTGCCTGCCTGCCTGCCTGCCTGCCTGGCTGCCTGCCTGCCTGCCTGCCTGCCTGCCTGCCTGCCTGCCTGCCTGCCTGCCTGCCTGCCTGCCTGCCTGCCTGCCTGCCTGTCTGGCTGCCTGGCTGCCTGGCTGCCTGCCTGCCTGCTGCCTGCCTGCCTTGCCTTGCCTTGCCTTGCCTTGCCTTGCCTTGCCTTGCCTTGCCTTGCCTTGCCTTGCCTTGCCTTGCCTTGCCCTGCCCTGCCTTGGCTGCAGCTGGCTGGCTGGCTGGCTGGCTGGCTGGCCGTAAATCAACTCTTAACAACACCACACCACACCACACCATCACTCATCACCCATCACCCACCACCGGCCCCAGTCTCCCAGCCTCTCTTATATACCCGAGCAGGCCCTTTAAATTATTTGAATTGTTGCACTTCGGCCAATGGCAGGCACGATCGCTGCTGCTCAAACATATTCTGGTTCACAAGTATTAATATATATATATATATATATATATATATATATATATATATATATATATATATATATATATATATATATATATATATTCATGAAACACATTAAAACCTTGATCATTTATTCATTCATTACGTCTAGTGAAGAATTGCTTTTGTTCATTTGTATGATTAAAAATGGATAGAATATGAATTCCTCGCTTAAAGTAAAATATAAAATATATATTGGATTTATATGATTGGTTAATATTCCAAGTGATGCTGAATATCCCCTATAATTTTGTTTTGTTTGTTTGTTATGTACACATTCCAAATGAAATCAATATAAATGTTATTATTAATGTTTGAAAGTTGATTGTCTACTTGAATCTCTCTATTAAAGTGTGTGTGGCTCCGGATGGAGCCTGGTTATGGTATTTGTCGCGGTGGGTGGCAGAAGTGCTTACTTCTTCTCTGTCTTCTTTGGCAAAAGAACTGCCTGAATGTTTGGAAGAACACCTCCCTGTGCAATGGTTACGCCAGACAGAAGTTTGTTGAGTTCTTCGTCGTTGCGGATGGCCAACTGCAAGTGACGTGGGATGATACGGGTCTTCTTGTTGTCACGTGCGGCGTTACCGGCGAGCTCGAGAACTTCGGCAGCGAGGTATTCCATGACGGCTGCCAGGTAGACAGGAGCGCCAGCACCGACGCGTTCGGCGTAGTTGCCCTTACGCAGCAGACGGTGAATTCTGCCCACGGGGAACTGAAGTCCGGCCCTGCTGGAGCGAGACTTTGACTTGCCCTTCACTTTGCCTCCCTTGCCGCGTCCTGACATTGCTGCTGCTGTTGTGGGTTTGTGGTGTTTTAATGCCGGCCCGCAGATCGAGCTTCGTGTTATATACCCCGCTCAGGATCAAGGGAGTCCGCCACTGACCAATCAGCGCGCTCCGCCACGCGACCCGCTCTGAGCTGAGTCGCGAGCGGGATATAAAAGGAAAGCCGACTCGCGCAAAAGTTCATTATTGTATCGCAACGCCAGCCAGCACGAGCATCATCATGCCACCCAAGGCATCTGGAAAGGCTGCCAAGAAGGCCGGAAAGGCCAGAAGGCCATTGCCAAGGGCGATAAGAAAAAGAAGCGCAGGAGGAAGGAGAGCTACAGCATCTACATCTACAAAGTGCTGAAGCAGGTCCACCCCGACACTGGTATCTCTCCAAAGCCATCGTCGATCATGAACTCGTTCGTGAACGACATCTTCGAGCGCATCGCCGCCGAGGCTTCTCGCCTGGCCCACTACAACAAGCGTTCCACCATTACCAGTCGGGAGATCCAGACGGCTGTAAGGCTCCTGTTGCCCGGAGAACTGGCCAAGCACGCCGTCTCTGAGGGCACTAAGGCCGTCACCAAGTACACCTCCTCCAAGTAAACGGCTTACTTACTGCCCTGTGGTGGTGGCTTGGCCTCAAACCAACAAACTCGGCTCCATTGGAGCCACACTTTAATTTCTAAAGAGATTGTGAGTGTTAGACACCAATACTATTATAACAAAAACCTCTGTCACTGAAAGCAAATAGCTATAAAATGAGAATATTTATGAAACTGTCTGTGTGTGTTTCTCTCTCTCAGTCTCTGTCTGTCTGTCTGTCTGTCTGTCTGTCTGTCTGTCTGTCTGTCTGTCTGTTCTGTCTGTCTGTCTGTCTGTCTGTCTGTCTGTCTGTCTCTCTCTCTCTCTCTCTCTCTCTCTCTCTCTCTCTCTCTCTCTCTCTCTCTCTCTCTCTCTCTCTCTCTCTCTCTCTCTCTCAACACATATAAGCACTCGGTATCTTTTTTCTAGAGATTAGAGATTCATTGTTATGTTCCACATTAGGATTACTATGCAGGCCACCCTCTTAGGTTTGAAAATGTCAAGAAAACGGTTAATTTAAAATGTCATCTCCTAACTTAACAGATTAAGCCAGAGGACCGAAAACAGAATAAAACAGGACTGGACAGTATGTCACTTATACAAGCTGCTTTTATTTCTAGTACAGTATGACAATTTTTATTTTGGGGGGGTGGGGGGGGTGGGTGATCCTTGACAGTGCATAAGAGCGAAAAGCGACGGCGTTTTGTTTGTAAGAGAACAGGTTGTACTACAAATGACTTGATTTATTGATATCACGTGTATGTATGACACCTAAATTAGTGTATTTGTTTATTTATTTATTTATTTATTTATTATATGTGTAGATGAAGGTTAATTCATATGACTGATGCTAGGAATGTCTGAAATCTCCTTAGAAGGATATTTTGGCCCTGAGAAGGGCCGAGTTTGGTGTATACTAGGGTGGTCGATTTAGCTTATGCACGCTCTCCACGGATACGGCGAGCAAGCTGAATGTCCTTTGGCATGATGGTG
>NW_027190615.1:0-31284 GCF_040958095.1 Procambarus clarkii
AATTCATTTTACCAGGCCTTATTCCACACAACTCCGTGAATTTCCCGTGGAGCCAGCCATTCAACAAAAACAAACGAAACAAAACAAAAACAACAAAACATTATTGCCAACAGCATTTGGTGTTCCCAGGCGGTCACCCATCCAAGTACTAACCAAACCCAACGTTGCTTAACTTCGCTGATCGGACGAGAAGCGGTGTTCTCAACGTGGTATGGCCGTTGGCATGAGACTGCCTACACATTGTGGCTAATAACCAACTCTTTTAAGTCATCGCGGCAGGATACGGACCTGCTTGTGGTGTCTTAATGGTAATTGTATCCTAACATATTTTTGTCTCCTTGGCATGGATATTTAACATCGTTTATTCAGTCTTGGGTTTATGTTCTTTCGCCATTTACAGACATTTTACATCTACCTACTTCCTCAGCCTGCCCTGCCAATTTCTAATGAATTTGTGGATTTTCTTTTGTAATACAAACATGTGTGTGCTCATCTGCTCTTCAGTTTTTATGATATTTGTCTCATCTGTCCTGCTTTATGATACTTTTACAAAGAACATGAACAAATGCTTCTATTTTAGAGAAGATATGGGATCCAGGTTTCGGAGCCGTAAAACCAACCGTCGTGATTGGTGGACGAGTTGCCAGGTTGCAGCTTCTGTACCGTGCCGGCACATAAATAGGTTCGGCTCAAGCGGCGGCAGCATCATTCCCCCGTGACTGTCTGAGCGTCTCTCATCACCTTGGTTATCTCATCATCATCATGGTAGAAGCAAAGCCTACCAAGAAGGCTGCGGCTGCTGCTGCTGTGGTGGCCACCACCAGGAAACCTCGCGTCCAGGTTGCTCACCCGAAAACTAGTCAAATGGTTCTAGCCGCGGTCGCAGCACTCAAAGACCGTAAGGGCTCGTCTCTACAAGCAATCAAGAAGTACGTTGTTGCCAACAACAAAGTCGAGGCTGCCAAGATCGCCATTTACATCCGAAGATTTCTCAAGAAAGCAGTGGCTGACGGCATTCTTGTTCAGACCAAGGGAAGTGGAGCTAGTGGATCATTCAAGCTGGCCGTAGCAGAGAAGAGGGCCGTTCTAACTCCCAAGAAAGCCACCACAACCAAGAAACCATCTACAGCAGCAAAGAAGGCCGTGGTAACTCCCAAGAAAGCCGCCACAAGCAACAAACCACCTACAGCCTTGAAAAAGAAGCAGCAGCAGCAGCAGCTTGTTGTTGGGAACAAAAAGCCCAAAATAAAGAGAGCTTCAAAATCTCCCAAACCACCCAAGGCAAAGAAAGCTGTCAAGAAAACAACAAAGGCAAAATAAACGACGACATGCAAGCAGCATGAATACACATGACAATAAACATCCAGGCCTCCCCCCTCAGTGGAGGGGCCTCATATGATTCCAAAAAGAGTTTAGTTTTGTAGACAAATAAATCATTACTTTTGGGGTAGATTTACTCTGTATATTATATATATATATATATATATATATATATATATATATATATATATATATATATATATATATATATATATATATATATATATACACATGGGTGAGGTGATATGGTACCAAAGTTTTGGGTAAGGTGATTGACATTTACACAAGATAAAACACGAACCAATGGGAATAAAAACATAAGAATGGAAGTAACTGCAGAAGGCCTATTGGCCCATAACACAAGCACTTCCTCTTGATGCTTCTATATTGGTTCGGAGTCTTGAAGCTATAATATATATATATATATATATATATATATATATTATTATATATATATATATATATATATATATATATATATATATATATATATGCACACAAAACTAAATAGTCTTGTTAGACAAATTGCCCCTATTAGAGGCAAGTTGACTAACAAGCCGAATGACTGCAATTGTTTTGAATTTGAGTTAAATCTAACATAGAAATGTAATCAAACCTAACCTAACCTATGCTAACCCAAGCTAAGCTAACCTAACCTAACCTAAGCTAACCCAAGCTAAGCTAACCTAACCTAACCTAACCTAACCTAACCTAACCTAAGCTAAGCTAACCTAACCTAACCTAACCCAGCAATTCATGATCTTAATATAATACTGTTAATTGGATAAACCAATTTGGAAAGAAATGTTCGAAAATAACAAAATTAACTGTGCTTGTTAGGAAAATTGGGCCTTGCATACTTGTCCCAATAGTGTGGTTCTCGCTTTTAGGTACGACATAAACGTATACCTAAGTTGAGAGAGAAAAAGATTCGCACTCAAACATGCATATCGATTGCCAGTCCTGAATTCTGGGTAGATATTCGTGTCCTCCCTTTTCATTTACCATCATTTGGATACTATCAAAACAGCTCTGAGAAGGATAAAATGAATAAAACGGGTAGCTCACTCATGTAAAAAGGAAGAGTTGGGAAAGATCTCTCTCTCTCTCTCTCTCTCTCTCTCTCTCTCTCTCTCTCCCCCTCACCCCCCCCCCCCCCACCAATGATCCTGCTCTGCTAGTATATAACGTAACAAACCTTCCCCCCCCCCCCCCCTCCCTCCCCAATCAGAGTCCCTTTAAGCATGCGAGGATAAAAAATAGATTTCATAAGACCCAATGTGCTAGCTGATATCAAAACAATTTATGTTATCGTCTATTAAGCCCTTCAGTAAAAAAAGTATAGGGACCTAATTAGGTCCCGTTTTGAGGTGGTGGTGGGTGGAATCGATGGATTAGCCAAGCTCTTATCCGCCGAATCCGTAGAGGGTACGACCCTGGCGCTTCAGAGCGTACACCACGTCCATAGCAGTGACGGTCTTCCTCTTGGCGTGTTCCGTGTAGGTTACAGCATCACGGATGACGTTCTCGAGGAACACCTTCAGGACGCCACGGGTCTCTTCGTAGATGAGACCCGAAATACGCTTCACGCCGCCACGACGAGCTAAGCGACGAATAGCGGGCTTGGTGATGCCCTGGATGTTGTCACGTAGCACCTTACGATGACGCTTGGCGCCACCCTTTCCGAGTCCCTTGCCTCCCTTGCCGCGTCCAGTCATGGTGTTGAAGTTGTGTGAATCGAATTGACGAATGCCCGCACGATTTCCCGACTATATCCCATCAAGCGGACGTACTAGTAGCATTGCAACTCCTGCCTGCCCTTACTTTACGCTTGTGGTCGAGTAGACACGGCTTTCTCACAACGCTTTCAAAACTGCAGTTGCCTACTCGTCTGTTTCACGTCCCTGTGAAATGACTTTTGCACAAATCCAAAAAATAGAGCAAAATCAGCGATAATAGTGATTGAGGTGAGCCGCCTGTTGGCTGCAGCCAGAGGAAGGAGGGGAGGGGCAACGGGGTGACGTAGGCGAGTCGAGCAGCCAATGGCGCTCGAGCAAGCGCCTCGAGACGGCGTATATAAGCAAAAATTTTTCGGCGCCGGCCATCACAAACCACAGTTGTTCACCATGGCTCGCACCAAGCAGACTGCTCGCAAGTCCACGGGAGGCAAGGCTCCTCGTAAGCAGCTGGCCACCAAGGCAGCACGCAAGTCTGCTCCTGCCACAGGGGGTGTGAAGAAGCCTCACCGTTACAGGCCCGGAACGGTCGCCCTGCGTGAGATCCGTCGTTACCAGAAGAGCACCGAGTTGCTCATCAGGAAACTTCCCTTCCAGCGTCTGGTGCGCGAGATTGCCCAGGACTTCAAGACCGATCTTCGCTTCCAGTCGTCTGCCGTCATGGCTTTACAGGAGGCATCCGAGGCTTACCTGGTCGGTCTCTTCGAGGACACTAACCTCTGTGCCATCCACGCCAAGCGTGTCACCATCATGCCAAAGGACATTCAGCTTGCTCGCCGTATCCGTGGAGAGCGTGCATAAGCTAAATCGACCACCCTAGTATACACCAAACTCGGCCCTTCTCAGGGCCAAAATATCCTTCTAAGGAGATTTCAGACATTCCTAGCATCAGTCATATGAATTAACCTTCATCTACACATATAATAAATAAATAAATAAATAAACAAATACACTAATTTAGGTGTCATACATACACGTGATATCAATAAATCAAGTCATTTGTAGTACAACCTGTTCTCTTACAAACAAAACGCCGTCGCTTTTCGCTCTTATGCACTGTCAAGGATCACCCACCCCCCCCCCCCCCCCCCAAAATAAAAATTGTCATACTGTACTAGAAATAAAAGCAGCTTGTATAAGTGACATACTGTCCAGTCCTGTTTTATTCTGTTTTCGGTCCTCTGGCTTAATCTGTTAAGTTAGGAGATGACATTTTAAATTAACCGTTTTCTTGACATTTTCAAACCTAAGAGGGTGGCCTGCATAGTAATCCTAATGTGGAACATAACAATGAATCTCTAATCTCTAGAAAAAAAAAAGATACCGAGTGCTTATATGTGTTGAGAGAGAGAGAGAGAGAGAGAGAGAGAGAGAGAGAGAGAGAGAGAGAGAGAGAGAGAGAGAGAGAGAGAGAGAGAGAGAGAGAGAGAGAGAGAGAGAGAGAGAGAGAGAGAGAGAGAGAGAGACACAGACAGACAGAGAGACAGACAAGACAGAGACAGACAAGACAGAGACAGACAGACAGACAGACAGACAGAGACTGAGAGAGAGAAACACACACAGACAGTTTCATAAATATTCTCATTTTATAGCTATTTGCTTTCAGTGACAGAGGTTTTTGTTATAATAGTATTGGTGTCTAACACTCACAATCTCTTTAGAAATTAAAGTGTGGCTCCAATGGAGCCGAGTTTGTTGGTTTGAGGCCAAGCCACCACCACAGGGCAGTAAGTAAGCCGTTTACTTGGAGGAGGTGTACTTGGTGACGGCCTTAGTGCCCTCAGAGACGGCGTGCTTGGCCAGTTCTCCGGGCAACAGGAGCCTTACAGCCGTCTGGATCTCCCGACTGGTAATGGTGGAACGCTTGTTGTAGTGGGCCAGGCGAGAAGCCTCGGCGGCGATGCGCTCGAAGATGTCGTTCACGAACGAGTTCATGATCGACATGGCTTTGGAAGAGATACCAGTGTCGGGGTGGACCTGCTTCAGCACTTTGTAGATGTAGATGCTGTAGCTCTCCTTCCTCCTGCGCTTCTTTTTCTTATCGCCCTTGGCAATGGCCTTCTGGGCCTTTCCGGCCTTCTTGGCAGCCTTTCCAGATGCCTTGGGTGGCATGATGATGCTCGTGCTGGCTGGCGTTGCGATACAATAATGAACTTTTGCGCGAGGCGAGCTTTCCTTTTATATCCCGCTCGCGACTCAGCTCAGAGCGGGTCGCGTGGCGGAGCGCGCTGATTGGTCAGTGGCGGGCTCCCTTGATCCTGAGCGGGGTATATAACACGAAGCTCGATCTGCGGGGCGGCATAAAACACCACAAACCCACAACAGCAGCAGCAATGTCAGGACGCGGCAAGGGAGGCAAAGTGAAGGGCAAGTCAAAGTCTCGCTCCAGCAGGGCCGGACTTCAGTTCCCCGTGGGCAGAATTCACCGTCTGCTGCGTAAGGGCAACTACGCCGAACGCGTCGGTGCTGGCGCTCCTGTCTACCTGGCAGCCGTCATGGAATACCTCGCTGCCGAAGTTCTGGAGCTCGCCGGTAATGCCGCACGTGACAACAAGAAGACCCGTATCATCCCACGTCACTTGCAGTTGGCCATCCGCAACGACGAAGAACTCAACAAACTTCTGTCTGGCGTAACCATTGCACAGGGAGGTGTTCTTCCAAACATTCAGGCAGTTCTTTTGCCAAAGAAGACAGAGAAGAAGTAAGCACTTCTGCCACCCACCACGACAAATACCATAACCAGGCTCCATCCGGAGCCACACACACTTTAATAGAGAGATTCAAGTAGACAATCAACTTTCAAACATTAATAATAACATTTATATTGATTTCATTTGGAATGTGTACATAACAAACAAACAAAACAAAATTATAGGGGATATTCAGCATCACTTGGAATATTAACCAATCATATAAATCCAATATATATTTTATATTTTACTTTAAGCGAGGAATTCATATTATATTAATTTTTAATCATACAAATGAACAAAAGCAATTCTTCACTAGACGTAATGAATGAATAAATGATCAAGGTTTTAATGTGTTTCATGAATATATATATATATATATATATATATATATATATATATATATATATATATATATATATATATATATATATATATATATATATATATAATATAATATAATATATTATAATACTTGTGAACCAGAATATGTTTGAGCAGCAGCGATCGTGCCTGCCATTGGCCGAAGTGCAACAATTCAAATAATTTAAAGGGCCTGCTCGGGTATATAAGAGAGGCTGGGAGACTGGGGCCGGTGGTGGGTGATGGGTGATGAGTGATGGTGTGGTGTGGTATGGTGTTGTTAAGAGTTGATTTACGGCCAGCCAGCCAGCTGCAGCCAAGGCAGGGCAGGGCAGGGCAAGGCAAGGCAAGGCAAGGCAAGGCAAGGCAAGGCAAGGCAATAACAGGACAGGACAGGCAAGGCAAGGCAAGGCAAGGCAAGGCAAGCAGGCGGGCGGGCGGGCGGGCGGGCGGGCGGGCAGGCAGGCAGGCAGGCAGCCAGCCAGCCAGCCAGCCAGCCAGCCAGCCAGCCAGCCAGCCAGCCAGCCAGCCAGCCAGCCAGCCAGCCAGCAGCCAGCCAGCAGGCAGGCAGGCAGGCAGGCAGGCAGGCAGGCAGGCAGCCCCAGCCAGCCAGCCAGCCAGCCAGCCAGCCAGCCAGCCAGCCACTCCCACTTTGTATTTATATGCATTCAATTTATATTCAAACATTATATATGTTAAGGGCCTAGTTTTAGTGTTTATTTTAAAAATGACAAACATCGAGTCGTTTTACCAGTCCTTTAGCGTTAACGGTGATGCATTTTAAAACTGAACAGAAATCACCTTTTCTGGATATATCAAATATCGAATCCGCTTAATGTGCCTACAATTCAATCATTCAAAAAATACATAATTTACATCATGCCTTTTCATAGAACAGACAATAAGATTTGAGACAATAAGAACTTTACTTTTATAACTAAAGTTGCACAATTATACCAACTCTATGGTGGCTGGGTGGTAAGGTGTGTGGCTGGTATTTTGGAAGTCGCGAGTTCAAACGACCCAATGGGAATAATACTTTTTTTTTTTTGCCATACAATCTTCCTAATACTATTATGTAGGTTTGTGTGTGTGTTTTTTTATTCATTCTTTGGTTTTATAGATGACATACATATTGACTCCTTTTACCGGTCCTTAATTAGGCTCTGGGGAAGCAATGGTGGTGGTGGTGGTGGTGGTGCATTTAAAACTAAACCAAAAATCACCAGTTCTGGACGCGTCAAATATCATATCCGCTTAATGTGTCTACAACCTAATTACTTAAAACTACACTATTTAATTCATTCATATCATGTGCATATTGGTCATTATGCTCATACAACCGACATCAAAATTTATTTTCATTATTAGAATCATACATTTCATCAAGTAATACAGATACAAAGAGATTTTCTTTCTGAGAAGACCGTTAGTATTGGCTTGCAGGCAGGCAGGCAGGCAGGCATTTGAGGGTTATTATTTCGCCTGTTGATTGGGGGGAGGGTTGATGTGTTAGGGGGTTTTCGGTTAGATGTGGTGGTGGTGATTGGTGGTGATTGGTGGTGATTGGTGGTGATTGGTGGTGATTGGTGGTGGTGGTGGTGGTGTGGTAGTAGGTGGGAGTTGGGGGGGGGGGGGGGGGGGGGGGGGGGAAGGGGAGGGGAATGATGGTCTGTGGATTCGTTCTCCGTACCCTTTACATATAAGCAAAAATATGCCTTCTTGTGGGTATAGAAACATTAACACAAATTATATCAGTAACTGATATTGTAGCCTTTTAAACAGAAAAGATTTGTACATACAAATACTTTTTAATTATCATTTATTTGTGGAAATGGCATTTACGTCATTAAATTGATACCTCAGCATCAAGCTTGTGTCCTGCAGCAGTGGTCCAGTGGTAAAGTGTATATAAGTGATGCGTATTCTTGGAGTTGCGAGTTCAAACCCGGATTAAGCTATATATATATACAACATGTTTTGTTTTGGTTGTTTGTTTTTGTATAAAGCCTCACACAATATCTATATTAAGCGAGTTTGTTTTAAACATGACATACATATTAATTCATTTTACCAGGCCTTATTCCACACAACTCCGTGAATTTCCCGTGGAGCCAGCCATTCAAACAAAAACAAACGAAACAAAACAAAACAAAACAAAAAACATTATTGCCAACAGCATTTGGTGTTCCCAGGCGGTCACCCATCCAAGTACTAACCAAACCCAACGTTGCTTAACTTCGCTGATCGGACGAGAAGCGGTGTTCTCAACGTGGTATGGCCGTTGGCATGAGACTGCCTACACATTGTGGCTAATAACCAACTCTTTTAAGTCATCGCGGCAGGATACGGACCTGCTTGTGGTGTCTTAATGGTAATTGTATCCTAACATATTTTTGTCTCCTTGGCATGGATATTTAACATCGTTTATTCAGTCTTGGGTTTATGTTCTTTCGCCATTTACAGACATTTTACATCTACCTACTTCCTCAGCCTGCCCTGCCAATTTCTAATGAATTTGTGGATTTTCTTTTGTAATACAAACATGTGTGTGCTCATCTGCTCTTCAGTTTTTATGATATTTGTCTCATCTGTCCTGCTTTATGATACTTTTACAAAGAACATGAACAAATGCTTCTATTTTAGAGAAGATATGGGATCCAGGTTTCGGAGCCGTAAAACCAACCGTCGTGATTGGTGGACGAGTTGCCAGGTTGCAGCTTCTGTACCGTGCCGGCACATAAATAGGTTCGGCTCAAGCGGCGGCAGCATCATTCCCCCGTGACTGTCTGAGCGTCTCTCATCACCTTGGTTATCTCATCATCATCATGGTAGAAGCAAAGCCTACCAAGAAGGCTGCGGCTGCTGCTGCTGTGGTGGCCACCACCAGGAAACCTCGCGTCCAGGTTGCTCACCCGAAAACTAGTCAAATGGTTCTAGCCGCGGTCGCAGCACTCAAAGACCGTAAGGGCTCGTCTCTACAAGCAATCAAGAAGTACGTTGTTGCCAACAACAAAGTCGAGGCTGCCAAGATCGCCATTTACATCCGAAGATTTCTCAAGAAAGCAGTGGCTGACGGCATTCTTGTTCAGACCAAGGGAAGTGGAGCTAGTGGATCATTCAAGCTGGCCGTAGCAGAGAAGAGGGCCGTTCTAACTCCCAAGAAAGCCACCACAACCAAGAAACCATCTACAGCAGCAAAGAAGGCCGTGGTAACTCCCAAGAAAGCCGCCACAAGCAACAAACCACCTACAGCCTTGAAAAAGAAGCAGCAGCAGCAGCAGCTTGTTGTTGGGAACAAAAAGCCCAAAATAAAGAGAGCTTCAAAATCTCCCAAACCACCCAAGGCAAAGAAAGCTGTCAAGAAAACAACAAAGGCAAAATAAACGACGACATGCAAGCAGCATGAATACACATGACAATAAACATCCAGGCCTCCCCCCTCAGTGGAGGGGCCTCATATGATTCCAAAAAGAGTTTAGTTTTGTAGACAAATAAATCATTACTTTTGGGGTAGATTTACTCTGTATATTATATATATATATATATATATATATATATATATATATAATATATATATATATATATATATATATATATTTATATATACACATGGGTGAGGTGATATGGTACCAAAGTTTTGGGTAAGGTGATTGACATTTACACAAGATAAAACACGAACCAATGGGAATAAAAACATAAGAATGGAAGTAACTGCAGAAGGCCTATTGGCCCATAACACAAGCACTTCCTCTTGATGCTTCTATATTGGTTCGGAGTCTTGAAGCTATAATATATATATATATATATATATATATATATATATATATATATATATATATATATATATATATATATATATATATATATATATATTATATATATGCACACAAAACTAAATAGTCTTGTTAGACAAATTGCCCCTATTAGAGGCAAGTTGACTAACAAGCCGAATGACTGCAATTGTTTTGAATTTGAGTTAAATCTAACATAGAAATGTAATCAAACCTAACCTAACCTATGCTAACCCAAGCTAAGCTAACCTAACCTAACCTAAGCTAACCCAAGCTAAGCTAACCTAACCTAACCTAACCTAACCTAACCTAACCTAAGCTAAGCTAACCTAACCTAACCTAACCCAGCAATTCATGATCTTAATATAATACTGTTAATTGGATAAACCAATTTGGAAAGAAATGTTCGAAAATAACAAAATTAACTGTGCTTGTTAGGAAAATTGGGCCTTGCATACTTGTCCCAATAGTGTGGTTCTCGCTTTTAGGTACGACATAAACGTATACCTAAGTTGAGAGAGAAAAAGATTCGCACTCAAACATGCATATCGATTGCCAGTCCTGAATTCTGGGTAGATATTCGTGTCCTCCCTTTTCATTTACCATCATTTGGATACTATCAAAACAGCTCTGAGAAGGATAAAATGAATAAAACGGGTAGCTCACTCATGTAAAAAGGAAGAGTTGGGAAAGATCTCTCTCTCTCTCTCTCTCTCTCTCTCTCTCTCTCTCTCCCCCTCACCCCCCCCCCCCCCACCAATGATCCTGCTCTGCTAGTATATAACGTAACAAACCTTCCCCCCCCCCCCCCTCCCTCCCCAATCAGAGTCCCTTTAAGCATGCGAGGATAAAAAATAGATTTCATAAGACCCAATGTGCTAGCTGATATCAAAACAATTTATGTTATCGTCTATTAAGCCCTTCAGTAAAAAAAGTATAGGGACCTAATTAGGTCCCGTTTTGAGGTGGTGGTGGGTGGAATCGATGGATTAGCCAAGCTCTTATCCGCCGAATCCGTAGAGGGTACGACCCTGGCGCTTCAGAGCGTACACCACGTCCATAGCAGTGACGGTCTTCCTCTTGGCGTGTTCCGTGTAGGTTACAGCATCACGGATGACGTTCTCGAGGAACACCTTCAGGACGCCACGGGTCTCTTCGTAGATGAGACCCGAAATACGCTTCACGCCGCCACGACGAGCTAAGCGACGAATAGCGGGCTTGGTGATGCCCTGGATGTTGTCACGTAGCACCTTACGATGACGCTTGGCGCCACCCTTTCCGAGTCCCTTGCCTCCCTTGCCGCGTCCAGTCATGGTGTTGAAGTTGTGTGAATCGAATTGACGAATGCCCGCACGATTTCCCGACTATATCCCATCAAGCGGACGTACTAGTAGCATTGCAACTCCTGCCTGCCCTTACTTTACGCTTGTGGTCGAGTAGACACGGCTTTCTCACAACGCTTTCAAAACTGCAGTTGCCTACTCGTCTGTTTCACGTCCCTGTGAAATGACTTTTGCACAAATCCAAAAAATAGAGCAAAATCAGCGATAATAGTGATTGAGGTGAGCCGCCTGTTGGCTGCAGCCAGAGGAAGGAGGGGAGGGGCAACGGGGTGACGTAGGCGAGTCGAGCAGCCAATGGCGCTCGAGCAAGCGCCTCGAGACGGCGTATATAAGCAAAAATTTTTCGGCGCCGGCCATCACAAACCACAGTTGTTCACCATGGCTCGCACCAAGCAGACTGCTCGCAAGTCCACGGGAGGCAAGGCTCCTCGTAAGCAGCTGGCCACCAAGGCAGCACGCAAGTCTGCTCCTGCCACAGGGGGTGTGAAGAAGCCTCACCGTTACAGGCCCGGAACGGTCGCCCTGCGTGAGATCCGTCGTTACCAGAAGAGCACCGAGTTGCTCATCAGGAAACTTCCCTTCCAGCGTCTGGTGCGCGAGATTGCCCAGGACTTCAAGACCGATCTTCGCTTCCAGTCGTCTGCCGTCATGGCTTTACAGGAGGCATCCGAGGCTTACCTGGTCGGTCTCTTCGAGGACACTAACCTCTGTGCCATCCACGCCAAGCGTGTCACCATCATGCCAAAGGACATTCAGCTTGCTCGCCGTATCCGTGGAGAGCGTGCATAAGCTAAATCGACCACCCTAGTATACACCAAACTCGGCCCTTCTCAGGGCCAAAATATCCTTCTAAGGAGATTTCAGACATTCCTAGCATCAGTCATATGAATTAACCTTCATCTACACATATAATAAATAAATAAATAAATAACAAATACACTAATTTAGGTGTCATACATACACGTGATATCAATAAATCAAGTCATTTGTAGTACAACCTGTTCTCTTACAAACAAAACGCCGTCGCTTTTCGCTCTTATGCACTGTCAAGGATCACCCACCCCCCCCCCCCCCCCCCAAAATAAAAATTGTCATACTGTACTAGAAATAAAAGCAGCTTGTATAAGTGACATACTGTCCAGTCCTGTTTTATTCTGTTTTCGGTCCTCTGGCTTAATCTGTTAAGTTAGGAGATGACATTTTAAATTAACCGTTTTCTTGACATTTTCAAACCTAAGAGGGTGGCCTGCATAGTAATCCTAATGTGGAACATAACAATGAATCTCTAATCTCTAGAAAAAAAAAAAGATACCGAGTGCTTATATGTGTTGAGAGAGAGAGAGAGAGAGAGAGAGAGAGAGAGAGAGAGAGAGAGAGAGAGAGAGAGAGAGAGAGAGAGAGAGAGAGAGAGAGAGAGAGAGAGAGAAGGAGACACAGACAGACAGACAGACAGACAAGACAGAGACAGACAAGACAGAGACAGACAGACAGACAGACAGACAGAGACTGAGAGAGAGAAACACACACAGACAGTTTCATAAATATTCTCATTTTATAGCTATTTGCTTTCAGTGACAGAGGTTTTTGTTATAATAGTATTGGTGTCTAACACTCACAATCTCTTTAGAAATTAAAGTGTGGCTCCAATGGAGCCGAGTTTGTTGGTTTGAGGCCAAGCCACCACCACAGGGCAGTAAGTAAGCCGTTTACTTGGAGGAGGTGTACTTGGTGACGGCCTTAGTGCCCTCAGAGACGGCGTGCTTGGCCAGTTCTCCGGGCAACAGGAGCCTTACAGCCGTCTGGATCTCCCGACTGGTAATGGTGGAACGCTTGTTGTAGTGGGCCAGGCGAGAAGCCTCGGCGGCGATGCGCTCGAAGATGTCGTTCACGAACGAGTTCATGATCGACATGGCTTTGGAAGAGATACCAGTGTCGGGGTGGACCTGCTTCAGCACTTTGTAGATGTAGATGCTGTAGCTCTCCTTCCTCCTGCGCTTCTTTTTCTTATCGCCCTTGGCAATGGCCTTCTGGGCCTTTCCGGCCTTCTTGGCAGCCTTTCCAGATGCCTTGGGTGGCATGATGATGCTCGTGCTGGCTGGCGTTGCGATACAATAATGAACTTTTGCGCGAGGCGAGCTTTCCTTTTATATCCCGCTCGCGACTCAGCTCAGAGCGGGTCGCGTGGCGGAGCGCGCTGATTGGTCAGTGGCGGGCTCCCTTGATCCTGAGCGGGGTATATAACACGAAGCTCGATCTGCGGGGCGGCATAAAACACCACAAACCCACAACAGCAGCAGCAATGTCAGGACGCGGCAAGGGAGGCAAAGTGAAGGGCAAGTCAAAGTCTCGCTCCAGCAGGGCCGGACTTCAGTTCCCCGTGGGCAGAATTCACCGTCTGCTGCGTAAGGGCAACTACGCCGAACGCGTCGGTGCTGGCGCTCCTGTCTACCTGGCAGCCGTCATGGAATACCTCGCTGCCGAAGTTCTGGAGCTCGCCGGTAATGCCGCACGTGACAACAAGAAGACCCGTATCATCCCACGTCACTTGCAGTTGGCCATCCGCAACGACGAAGAACTCAACAAACTTCTGTCTGGCGTAACCATTGCACAGGGAGGTGTTCTTCCAAACATTCAGGCAGTTCTTTTGCCAAAGAAGACAGAGAAGAAGTAAGCACTTCTGCCACCCACCACGACAAATACCATAACCAGGCTCCATCCGGAGCCACACACACTTTAATAGAGAGATTCAAGTAGACAATCAACTTTCAAACATTAATAATAACATTTATATTGATTTCATTTGGAATGTGTACATAACAAACAAACAAAACAAAATTATAGGGGATATTCAGCATCACTTGGAATATTAACCAATCATATAAATCCAATATATATTTTATATTTTACTTTAAGCGAGGAATTCATATTATATTAATTTTTAATCATACAAATGAACAAAAGCAATTCTTCACTAGACGTAATGAATGAATAAATGATCAAGGTTTTAATGTGTTTCATGAATATATATATATATATATATATATATATATATATATATATATATATATATATATATATATATATATATATATATATATATATATATATATATATAATAATATATATATATTATAATACTTGTGAACCAGAATATGTTTGAGCAGCAGCGATCGTGCCTGCCATTGGCCGAAGTGCAACAATTCAAATAATTTAAAGGGCCTGCTCGGGTATATAAGAGAGGCTGGGAGACTGGGGCCGGTGGTGGGTGATGGGTGATGAGTGATGGTGTGGTGTGGTATGGTGTTGTTAAGAGTTGATTTACGGCCAGCCAGCCAGCTGCAGCCAAGGCAGGGCAGGGCAGGGCAAGGCAAGGCAAGGCAAGGCAAGGCAAGGCAAGGCAAGGCAATAACAGGACAGGACAGGCAAGGCAAGGCAAGGCAAGGCAAGGCAAGCAGGCGGGCGGGCGGGCGGGCGGGCGGGCGGGCAGGCAGGCAGGCAGGCAGCCAGCCAGCCAGCCAGCCAGCCAGCCAGCCAGCCAGCCAGCCAGCCAGCCAGCCAGCCAGCCAGCCAGCCAGCCAGCCAGCCAGCAGGCAGGCAGGCAGGCAGGCAGGCAGGCAGGCAGGCAGGCAGCCAGCCAGCCAGCCAGCCAGCCAGCCAGCCAGCCAGCCAGCCACTCCCACTTTGTATTTATATGCATTCAATTTATATTCAAACATTATATATGTTAAGGGCCTAGTTTTAGTGTTTATTTTAAAAATGACAAACATCGAGTCGTTTTACCAGTCCTTTAGCGTTAACGGTGATGCATTTTAAAACTGAACAGAAATCACCTTTTCTGGATATATCAAATATCGAATCCGCTTAATGTGCCTACAATTCAATCATTCAAAAAATACATAATTTACATCATGCCTTTTCATAGAACAGACAATAAGATTTGAGACAATAAGAACTTTACTTTTATAACTAAAGTTGCACAATTATACCAACTCTATGGTGGCTGGGTGGTAAGGTGTGTGGCTGGTATTTTGGAAGTCGCGAGTTCAAACGACCCAATGGGAATAATACTTTTTTTTTTTTGCCATACAATCTTCCTAATACTATTATGTAGGTTTGTGTGTGTGTTTTTTTTTCATTCTTTGGTTTTATAGATGACATACATATTGACTCCTTTTACCGGTCCTTAATTAGGCTCTGGGGAAGCAATGGTGGTGGTGGTGGTGGTGGTGCATTTAAAACTAAACCAAAAATCACCAGTTCTGGACGCGTCAAATATCATATCCGCTTAATGTGTCTACAACCTAATTACTTAAAACTACACTATTTAATTCATTCATATCATGTGCATATTGGTCATTATGCTCATACAACCGACATCAAAATTTATTTTCATTATTAGAATCATACATTTCATCAAGTAATACAGATACAAAGAGATTTTCTTTCTGAGAAGACCGTTAGTATTGGCTTGCAGGCAGGCAGGCAGGCAGGCATTTGAGGGTTATTATTTCGCCTGTTGATTGGGGGGAGGGTTGATGTGTTAGGGGGTTTTCGGTTAGATGTGGTGGTGGTGATTGGTGGTGATTGGTGGTGATTGGTGGTGATTGGTGGTGATTGGTGGTGGTGGTGGTGGTGGTAGTAGGTGGGAGTTGGGGGGGGGGGGGGGGGGGGGGGGGGGGGGGGAAGGGGAGGGGAATGATGGTCTGTGGATTCGTTCTCCGTACCCTTTACATATAAGCAAAAATATGCCTTCTTGTGGGTATAGAAACATTAACACAAATTATATCAGTAACTGATATTGTAGCCTTTTAAACAGAAAAGATTTGTACATACAAATACTTTTTAATTATCATTTATTTGTGGAAATGGCATTTACGTCATTAAATTGATACCTCAGCATCAAGCTTGTGTCCTGCAGCAGTGGTCCAGTGGTAAAGTGTATATAAGTGATGCGTATTCTTGGAGTTGCGAGTTCAAACCCGGATTAAGCTATATATATATACAACATGTTTTGTTTTGGTTGTTTGTTTTTGTATAAAGCCTCACACAATATCTATATTAAGCGAGTTTGTTTTAAACATGACATACATATTAATTCATTTTACCAGGCCTTATTCCACACAACTCCGTGAATTTCCCGTGGAGCCAGCCATTCAAACAAAAACAAACGAAACAAAACAAAACAAAACAAAAAACATTATTGCCAACAGCATTTGGTGTTCCCAGGCGGTCACCCATCCAAGTACTAACCAAACCCAACGTTGCTTAACTTCGCTGATCGGACGAGAAGCGGTGTTCTCAACGTGGTATGGCCGTTGGCATGAGACTGCCTACACATTGTGGCTAATAACCAACTCTTTTAAGTCATCGCGGCAGGATACGGACCTGCTTGTGGTGTCTTAATGGTAATTGTATCCTAACATATTTTTGTCTCCTTGGCATGGATATTTAACATCGTTTATTCAGTCTTGGGTTTATGTTCTTTCGCCATTTACAGACATTTTACATCTACCTACTTCCTCAGCCTGCCCTGCCAATTTCTAATGAATTTGTGGATTTTCTTTTGTAATACAAACATGTGTGTGCTCATCTGCTCTTCAGTTTTTATGATATTTGTCTCATCTGTCCTGCTTTATGATACTTTTACAAAGAACATGAACAAATGCTTCTATTTTAGAGAAGATATGGGATCCAGGTTTCGGAGCCGTAAAACCAACCGTCGTGATTGGTGGACGAGTTGCCAGGTTGCAGCTTCTGTACCGTGCCGGCACATAAATAGGTTCGGCTCAAGCGGCGGCAGCATCATTCCCCCGTGACTGTCTGAGCGTCTCTCATCACCTTGGTTATCTCATCATCATCATGGTAGAAGCAAAGCCTACCAAGAAGGCTGCGGCTGCTGCTGCTGTGGTGGCCACCACCAGGAAACCTCGCGTCCAGGTTGCTCACCCGAAAACTAGTCAAATGGTTCTAGCCGCGGTCGCAGCACTCAAAGACCGTAAGGGCTCGTCTCTACAAGCAATCAAGAAGTACGTTGTTGCCAACAACAAAGTCGAGGCTGCCAAGATCGCCATTTACATCCGAAGATTTCTCAAGAAAGCAGTGGCTGACGGCATTCTTGTTCAGACCAAGGGAAGTGGAGCTAGTGGATCATTCAAGCTGGCCGTAGCAGAGAAGAGGGCCGTTCTAACTCCCAAGAAAGCCACCACAACCAAGAAACCATCTACAGCAGCAAAGAAGGCCGTGGTAACTCCCAAGAAAGCCGCCACAAGCAACAAACCACCTACAGCCTTGAAAAGCAGCAGCAGCAGCAGCAGCTTGTTGTTGGGAACAAAAAGCCCAAAATAAAGAGAGCTTCAAAATCTCCCAAACCACCCAAGGCAAAGAAAGCTGTCAAGAAAACAACAAAGGCAAAATAAACGACGACATGCAAGCAGCATGAATACACATGACAATAAACATCCAGGCCTCCCCCCTCAGTGGAGGGGCCTCATATGATTCCAAAAAGAGTTTAGTTTTGTAGACAAATAAATCATTACTTTTGGGGTAGATTTACTCTGTATATTATATATATATATATATATATATATATATATATATATATATATATATATATATATATATATATATATATATTTTATATACACATGGGTGAGGTGATATGGTACCAAAGTTTTGGGTAAGGTGATTGACATTTACACAAGATAAAACACGAACCAATGGGAATAAAAACATAAGAATGGAAGTAACTGCAGAAGGCCTATTGGCCCATAACACAAGCACTTCCTCTTGATGCTTCTATATTGGTTCGGAGTCTTGAAGCTATAATATATATATATATATATATATATATATATATATATATATATATATATATATATATATATATATATATATATATATATATATATATATATATATATATGCACACAAAACTAAATAGTCTTGTTAGACAAATTGCCCCTATTAGAGGCAAGTTGACTAACAAGCCGAATGACTGCAATTGTTTTGAATTTGAGTTAAATCTAACATAGAAATGTAATCAAACCTAACCTAACCTATGCTAACCCAAGCTAAGCTAACCTAACCTAACCTAAGCTAACCCAAGCTAAGCTAACCTAACCTAACCTAACCTAACCTAACCTAACCTAAGCTAAGCTAACCTAACCTAACCTAACCCAGCAATTCATGATCTTAATATAATACTGTTAATTGGATAAACCAATTTGGAAAGAAATGTTCGAAAATAACAAAATTAACTGTGCTTGTTAGGAAAATTGGGCCTTGCATACTTGTCCCAATAGTGTGGTTCTCGCTTTTAGGTACGACATAAACGTATACCTAAGTTGAGAGAGAAAAAGATTCGCACTCAAACATGCATATCGATTGCCAGTCCTGAATTCTGGGTAGATATTCGTGTCCTCCCTTTTCATTTACCATCATTTGGATACTATCAAAACAGCTCTGAGAAGGATAAAATGAATAAAACGGGTAGCTCACTCATGTAAAAAGGAAGAGTTGGGAAAGATCTCTCTCTCTCTCTCTCTCTCTCTCTCTCTCTCTCCTCTCTCTCTCTCCCTCACCCCCCCCCCCCCCCCAATGATCCTGCTCTGCTAGTATATAACGTAACAAACCTTCCCCCCCCCCCCCCTCCCTCCCCAATCAGAGTCCCTTTAAGCATGCGAGGATAAAAAATAGATTTCATAAGACCCAATGTGCTAGCTGATATCAAAACAATTTATGTTATCGTCTATTAAGCCCTTCAGTAAAAAAAGTATAGGGACCTAATTAGGTCCCGTTTTGAGGTGGTGGTGGGTGGAATCGATGGATTAGCCAAGCTCTTATCCGCCGAATCCGTAGAGGGTACGACCCTGGCGCTTCAGAGCGTACACCACGTCCATAGCAGTGACGGTCTTCCTCTTGGCGTGTTCCGTGTAGGTTACAGCATCACGGATGACGTTCTCGAGGAACACCTTCAGGACGCCACGGGTCTCTTCGTAGATGAGACCCGAAATACGCTTCACGCCGCCACGACGAGCTAAGCGACGAATAGCGGGCTTGGTGATGCCCTGGATGTTGTCACGTAGCACCTTACGATGACGCTTGGCGCCACCCTTTCCGAGTCCCTTGCCTCCCTTGCCGCGTCCAGTCATGGTGTTGAAGTTGTGTGAATCGAATTGACGAATGCCCGCACGATTTCCCGACTATATCCCATCAAGCGGACGTACTAGTAGCATTGCAACTCCTGCCTGCCCTTACTTTACGCTTGTGGTCGAGTAGACACGGCTTTCTCACAACGCTTTCAAAACTGCAGTTGCCTACTCGTCTGTTTCACGTCCCTGTGAAATGACTTTTGCACAAATCCAAAAAATAGAGCAAAATCAGCGATAATAGTGATTGAGGTGAGCCGCCTGTTGGCTGCAGCCAGAGGAAGGAGGGGAGGGGCAACGGGGTGACGTAGGCGAGTCGAGCAGCCAATGGCGCTCGAGCAAGCGCCTCGAGACGGCGTATATAAGCAAAAATTTTTCGGCGCCGGCCATCACAAACCACAGTTGTTCACCATGGCTCGCACCAAGCAGACTGCTCGCAAGTCCACGGGAGGCAAGGCTCCTCGTAAGCAGCTGGCCACCAAGGCAGCACGCAAGTCTGCTCCTGCCACAGGGGGTGTGAAGAAGCCTCACCGTTACAGGCCCGGAACGGTCGCCCTGCGTGAGATCCGTCGTTACCAGAAGAGCACCGAGTTGCTCATCAGGAAACTTCCCTTCCAGCGTCTGGTGCGCGAGATTGCCCAGGACTTCAAGACCGATCTTCGCTTCCAGTCGTCTGCCGTCATGGCTTTACAGGAGGCATCCGAGGCTTACCTGGTCGGTCTCTTCGAGGACACTAACCTCTGTGCCATCCACGCCAAGCGTGTCACCATCATGCCAAAGGACATTCAGCTTGCTCGCCGTATCCGTGGAGAGCGTGCATAAGCTAAATCGACCACCCTAGTATACACCAAACTCGGCCCTTCTCAGGGCCAAAATATCCTTCTAAGGAGATTTCAGACATTCCTAGCATCAGTCATATGAATTAACCTTCATCTACACATATAATAAATAAATAAATAAATAAACAAATACACTAATTTAGGTGTCATACATACACGTGATATCAATAAATCAAGTCATTTGTAGTACAACCTGTTCTCTTACAAACAAAACGCCGTCGCTTTTCGCTCTTATGCACTGTCAAGGATCACCCACCCCCCCCCCCCCCCCCCCAAAATAAAAATTGTCATACTGTACTAGAAATAAAAGCAGCTTGTATAAGTGACATACTGTCCAGTCCTGTTTTATTCTGTTTTCGGTCCTCTGGCTTAATCTGTTAAGTTAGGAGATGACATTTTAAATTAACCGTTTTCTTGACATTTTCAAACCTAAGAGGGTGGCCTGCATAGTAATCCTAATGTGGAACATAACAATGAATCTCTAATCTCTAGAAAAAAAAAAAGATACCGAGTGCTTATATGTGTTGAGAGAGAGAGAGAGAGAGAGAGAGAGAGAGAGAGAGAGAGAGAGAGAGAGAGAGAGAGAGAGAGAGAGAGAGAGAGAGAGAGAGAGAGACACAGACAGACAGACAGACAGACAAGACAGAGACAGACAGACAGAGACAGACGACAGACAGACAGACAGACAGAGACTGAGAGAGAGAAACACACACAGACAGTTTCATAAATATTCTCATTTTATAGCTATTTGCTTTCAGTGACAGAGGTTTTTGTTATAATAGTATTGGTGTCTAACACTCACAATCTCTTTAGAAATTAAAGTGTGGCTCCAATGGAGCCGAGTTTGTTGGTTTGAGGCCAAGCCACCACCACAGGGCAGTAAGTAAGCCGTTTACTTGGAGGAGGTGTACTTGGTGACGGCCTTAGTGCCCTCAGAGACGGCGTGCTTGGCCAGTTCTCCGGGCAACAGGAGCCTTACAGCCGTCTGGATCTCCCGACTGGTAATGGTGGAACGCTTGTTGTAGTGGGCCAGGCGAGAAGCCTCGGCGGCGATGCGCTCGAAGATGTCGTTCACGAACGAGTTCATGATCGACATGGCTTTGGAAGAGATACCAGTGTCGGGGTGGACCTGCTTCAGCACTTTGTAGATGTAGATGCTGTAGCTCTCCTTCCTCCTGCGCTTCTTTTTCTTATCGCCCTTGGCAATGGCCTTCTGGGCCTTTCCGGCCTTCTTGGCAGCCTTTCCAGATGCCTTGGGTGGCATGATGATGCTCGTGCTGGCTGGCGTTGCGATACAATAATGAACTTTTGCGCGAGGCGAGCTTTCCTTTTATATCCCGCTCGCGACTCAGCTCAGAGCGGGTCGCGTGGCGGAGCGCGCTGATTGGTCAGTGGCGGGCTCCCTTGATCCTGAGCGGGGTATATAACACGAAGCTCGATCTGCGGGGCGGCATAAAACACCACAAACCCACAACAGCAGCAGCAATGTCAGGACGCGGCAAGGGAGGCAAAGTGAAGGGCAAGTCAAAGTCTCGCTCCAGCAGGGCCGGACTTCAGTTCCCCGTGGGCAGAATTCACCGTCTGCTGCGTAAGGGCAACTACGCCGAACGCGTCGGTGCTGGCGCTCCTGTCTACCTGGCAGCCGTCATGGAATACCTCGCTGCCGAAGTTCTGGAGCTCGCCGGTAATGCCGCACGTGACAACAAGAAGACCCGTATCATCCCACGTCACTTGCAGTTGGCCATCCGCAACGACGAAGAACTCAACAAACTTCTGTCTGGCGTAACCATTGCACAGGGAGGTGTTCTTCCAAACATTCAGGCAGTTCTTTTGCCAAAGAAGACAGAGAAGAAGTAAGCACTTCTGCCACCCACCACGACAAATACCATAACCAGGCTCCATCCGGAGCCACACACACTTTAATAGAGAGATTCAAGTAGACAATCAACTTTCAAACATTAATAATAACATTTATATTGATTTCATTTGGAATGTGTACATAACAAACAAACAAAACAAAATTATAGGGGATATTCAGCATCACTTGGAATATTAACCAATCATATAAATCCAATATATATTTTATATTTTACTTTAAGCGAGGAATTCATATTATATTAATTTTTAATCATACAAATGAACAAAAGCAATTCTTCACTAGACGTAATGAATGAATAAATGATCAAGGTTTTAATGTGTTTCATGAATATATATATATATATATAATATATATATATATATATAATATATATATATATATTATATATATATATATATATATTATATATATATAATATAATATAATATAATATATTATAATACTTGTGAACCAGAATATGTTTGAGCAGCAGCGATCGTGCCTGCCATTGGCCGAAGTGCAACAATTCAAATAATTTAAAGGGCCTGCTCGGGTATATAAGAGAGGCTGGGAGACTGGGGCCGGTGGTGGGTGATGGGTGATGAGTGATGGTGTGGTGTGGTATGGTGTTGTTAAGAGTTGATTTACGGCCAGCCAGCCAGCTGCAGCCAAGGCAGGGCAGGGCAGGGCAAGGCAAGGCAAGGCAAGGCAAGGCAAGGCAAGGCAAGGCAATAACAGGACAGGACAGGCAAGGCAAGGCAAGGCAAGGCAAGGCAAGCAGGCGGGCGGGCGGGCGGGCGGGCGGGCGGGCAGGCAGGCAGGCAGGCAGCCAGCCAGCCAGCCAGCCAGCCAGCCAGCCAGCCAGCCAGCCAGCCAGCCAGCCAGCCAGCCAGCCAGCCAGCAGGCAGGCAGGCAGGCAGGCAGGCAGGCAGGCAGGCAGGCAGGCAGCCAGCCAGCCAGCCAGCCAGCCAGCCAGCCAGCCAGCCAGCCACTCCCACTTTGTATTTATATGCATTCAATTTATATTCAAACATTATATATGTTAAGGGCCTAGTTTTAGTGTTTATTTTAAAAATGACAAACATCGAGTCGTTTTACCAGTCCTTTAGCGTTAACGGTGATGCATTTTAAAACTGAACAGAAATCACCTTTTCTGGATATATCAAATATCGAATCCGCTTAATGTGCCTACAATTCAATCATTCAAAAAATACATAATTTACATCATGCCTTTTCATAGAACAGACAATAAGATTTGAGACAATAAGAACTTTACTTTTATAACTAAAGTTGCACAATTATACCAACTCTATGGTGGCTGGGTGGTAAGGTGTGTGGCTGGTATTTTGGAAGTCGCGAGTTCAAACGACCCAATGGGAATAATACTTTTTTTTTTTTGCCATACAATCTTCCTAATACTATTATGTAGGTTTGTGTGTGTGTTTTTTTATTCATTCTTTGGTTTTATAGATGACATACATATTGACTCCTTTTACCGGTCCTTAATTAGGCTCTGGGGAAGCAATGGTGGTGGTGGTGGTGGTGGTGCATTTAAAACTAAACCAAAAATCACCAGTTCTGGACGCGTCAAATATCATATCCGCTTAATGTGTCTACAACCTAATTACTTAAAACTACACTATTTAATTCATTCATATCATGTGCATATTGGTCATTATGCTCATACAACCGACATCAAAATTTATTTTCATTATTAGAATCATACATTTCATCAAGTAATACAGATACAAAGAGATTTTCTTTCTGAGAAGACCGTTAGTATTGGCTTGCAGGCAGGCAGGCAGGCAGGCAGGCATTTGAGGGTTATTTTTCGCCTGTTGATTGGGGGGAGGGTTGATGTGTTAGGGGGTTTTCGGTTAGATGTGGTGGTGGTGATTGGTGGTGATTGGTGGTGATTGGTGGTGATTGGTGGTGATTGGTGGTGGTGGTGGTGGTGGTAGTAGGTGGGAGTTGGGGGGGGGGGGGGGGGGGGAGGGAAGGGGAGGGGAATGATGGTCTGTGGATTCGTTCTCCGTACCCTTTACATATAAGCAAAAATATGCCTTCTTGTGGGTATAGAAACATTAACACAAATTATATCAGTAACTGATATTGTAGCCTTTTAAACAGAAAAGATTTGTACATACAAATACTTTTTAATTATCATTTATTTGTGGAAATGGCATTTACGTCATTAAATTGATACCTCAGCATCAAGCTTGTGTCCTGCAGCAGTGGTCCAGTGGTAAAGTGTATATAAGTGATGCGTATTCTTGGAGTTGCGAGTTCAAACCCGGATTAAGCTATATATATATACAACATGTTTTGTTTTGGTTGTTTGTTTTTGTATAAAGCCTCACACAATATCTATATTAAGCGAGTTTGTTTTAAACATGACATACATATTAATTCATTTTACCAGGCCTTATTCCACACAACTCCGTGAATTTCCCGTGGAGCCAGCCATTCAAACAAAAACAAACGAAACAAAACAAAACAAAACAAAAACATTATTGCCAACAGCATTTGGTGTTCCCAGGCGGTCACCCATCCAAGTACTAACCAAACCCAACGTTGCTTAACTTCGCTGATCGGACGAGAAGCGGTGTTCTCAACGTGGTATGGCCGTTGGCATGAGACTGCCTACACATTGTGGCTAATAACCAACTCTTTTAAGTCATCGCGGCAGGATACGGACCTGCTTGTGGTGTCTTAATGGTAATTGTATCCTAACATATTTTTGTCTCCTTGGCATGGATATTTAACATCGTTTATTCAGTCTTGGGTTTATGTTCTTTCGCCATTTACAGACATTTTACATCTACCTACTTCCTCAGCCTGCCCTGCCAATTTCTAATGAATTTGTGGATTTTCTTTTGTAATACAAACATGTGTGTGCTCATCTGCTCTTCAGTTTTTATGATATTTGTCTCATCTGTCCTGCTTTATGATACTTTTACAAAGAACATGAACAAATGCTTCTATTTTAGAGAAGATATGGGATCCAGGTTTCGGAGCCGTAAAACCAACCGTCGTGATTGGTGGACGAGTTGCCAGGTTGCAGCTTCTGTACCGTGCCGGCACATAAATAGGTTCGGCTCAAGCGGGGCAGCATCATTCCCCCGTGACTGTCTGAGCGTCTCTCATCACCTTGGTTATCTCATCATCATCATGGTAGAAGCAAAGCCTACCAAGAAGGCTGCGGCTGCTGCTGCTGTGGTGGCCACCACCAGGAAACCTCGCGTCCAGGTTGCTCACCCGAAAACTAGTCAAATGGTTCTAGCCGCGGTCGCAGCACTCAAAGACCGTAAGGGCTCGTCTCTACAAGCAATCAAGAAGTACGTTGTTGCCAACAACAAAGTCGAGGCTGCCAAGATCGCCATTTACATCCGAAGATTTCTCAAGAAAGCAGTGGCTGACGGCATTCTTGTTCAGACCAAGGGAAGTGGAGCTAGTGGATCATTCAAGCTGGCCGTAGCAGAGAAGAGGGCCGTTCTAACTCCCAAGAAAGCCACCACAACCAAGAAACCATCTACAGCAGCAAAGAAGGCCGTGGTAACTCCCAAGAAAGCCGCCACAAGCAACAAACCACCTACAGCCTTGAAAAAGAAGCAGCAGCAGCAGCAGCTTGTTGTTGGGAACAAAAAGCCCAAAATAAAGAGAGCTTCAAAATCTCCCAAACCACCCAAGGCAAAGAAAGCTGTCAAGAAAACAACAAAGGCAAAATAAACGACGACATGCAAGCAGCATGAATACACATGACAATAAACATCCAGGCCTCCCCCCTCAGTGGAGGGGCCTCATATGATTCCAAAAAGAGTTTAGTTTTGTAGACAAATAAATCATTACTTTTGGGGTAGATTTACTCTGTATATTATATATATATATATATATATATATATATATATATATATATATATATATATATATATATATATATATATATATATATATATATATATATATATACACATGGGTGAGGTGATATGGTACCAAAGTTTTGGGTAAGGTGATTGACATTTACACAAGATAAAACACGAACCAATGGGAATAAAAACATAAGAATGGAAGTAACTGCAGAAGGCCTATTGGCCCATAACACAAGCACTTCCTCTTGATGCTTCTATATTGGTTCGGAGTCTTGAAGCTATAATATATATATATATATATATATATATATATATATATATATATATATATATATATATATATATTATATATATATATATATATATATATATATGCACACAAAACTAAATAGTCTTGTTAGACAAATTGCCCCTATTAGAGGCAAGTTGACTAACAAGCCGAATGACTGCAATTGTTTTGAATTTGAGTTAAATCTAACATAGAAATGTAATCAAACCTAACCTAACCTATGCTAACCCAAGCTAAGCTAACCTAACCTAACCTAAGCTAACCCAAGCTAAGCTAACCTAACCTAACCTAACCTAACCTAACCTAACCTAAGCTAAGCTAACCTAACCTAACCTAACCCAGCAATTCATGATCTTAATATAATACTGTTAATTGGATAAACCAATTTGGAAAGAAATGTTCGAAAATAACAAAATTAACTGTGCTTGTTAGGAAAATTGGGCCTTGCATACTTGTCCCAATAGTGTGGTTCTCGCTTTTAGGTACGACATAAACGTATACCTAAGTTGAGAGAGAAAAAGATTCGCACTCAAACATGCATATCGATTGCCAGTCCTGAATTCTGGGTAGATATTCGTGTCCTCCCTTTTCATTTACCATCATTTGGATACTATCAAAACAGCTCTGAGAAGGATAAAATGAATAAAACGGGTAGCTCACTCATGTAAAAAGGAAGAGTTGGGAAAGATCTCTCTCTCTCTCTCTCTCTCTCTCTCTCTCTCTCTCTCTCTCCCCCCACCCCCCCCCCCCCCACCAATGATCCTGCTCTGCTAGTATATAACGTAACAAACCTTCCCCCCCCCCCCCCCTCCCTCCCCAATCAGAGTCCCTTTAAGCATGCGAGGATAAAAAATAGATTTCATAAGACCCAATGTGCTAGCTGATATCAAAACAATTTATGTTATCGTCTATTAAGCCCTTCAGTAAAAAAAGTATAGGGACCTAATTAGGTCCCGTTTTGAGGTGGTGGTGGGTGGAATCGATGGATTAGCCAAGCTCTTATCCGCCGAATCCGTAGAGGGTACGACCCTGGCGCTTCAGAGCGTACACCACGTCCATAGCAGTGACGGTCTTCCTCTTGGCGTGTTCCGTGTAGGTTACAGCATCACGGATGACGTTCTCGAGGAACACCTTCAGGACGCCACGGGTCTCTTCGTAGATGAGACCCGAAATACGCTTCACGCCGCCACGACGAGCTAAGCGACGAATAGCGGGCTTGGTGATGCCCTGGATGTTGTCACGTAGCACCTTACGATGACGCTTGGCGCCACCCTTTCCGAGTCCCTTGCCTCCCTTGCCGCGTCCAGTCATGGTGTTGAAGTTGTGTGAATCGAATTGACGAATGCCCGCACGATTTCCCGACTATATCCCATCAAGCGGACGTACTAGTAGCATTGCAACTCCTGCCTGCCCTTACTTTACGCTTGTGGTCGAGTAGACACGGCTTTCTCACAACGCTTTCAAAACTGCAGTTGCCTACTCGTCTGTTTCACGTCCCTGTGAAATGACTTTTGCACAAATCCAAAAAATAGAGCAAAATCAGCGATAATAGTGATTGAGGTGAGCCGCCTGTTGGCTGCAGCCAGAGGAAGGAGGGGAGGGGCAACGGGGTGACGTAGGCGAGTCGAGCAGCCAATGGCGCTCGAGCAAGCGCCTCGAGACGGCGTATATAAGCAAAAATTTTTCGGCGCCGGCCATCACAAACCACAGTTGTTCACCATGGCTCGCACCAAGCAGACTGCTCGCAAGTCCACGGGAGGCAAGGCTCCTCGTAAGCAGCTGGCCACCAAGGCAGCACGCAAGTCTGCTCCTGCCACAGGGGGTGTGAAGAAGCCTCACCGTTACAGGCCCGGAACGGTCGCCCTGCGTGAGATCCGTCGTTACCAGAAGAGCACCGAGTTGCTCATCAGGAAACTTCCCTTCCAGCGTCTGGTGCGCGAGATTGCCCAGGACTTCAAGACCGATCTTCGCTTCCAGTCGTCTGCCGTCATGGCTTTACAGGAGGCATCCGAGGCTTACCTGGTCGGTCTCTTCGAGGACACTAACCTCTGTGCCATCCACGCCAAGCGTGTCACCATCATGCCAAAGGACATTCAGCTTGCTCGCCGTATCCGTGGAGAGCGTGCATAAGCTAAATCGACCACCCTAGTATACACCAAACTCGGCCCTTCTCAGGGCCAAAATATCCTTCTAAGGAGATTTCAGACATTCCTAGCATCAGTCATATGAATTAACCTTCATCTACACATATAATAAATAAATAAATAAATAAACAAATACACTAATTTAGGTGTCATACATACACGTGATATCAATAAATCAAGTCATTTGTAGTACAACCTGTTCTCTTACAAACAAAACGCCGTCGCTTTTCGCTCTTATGCACTGTCAAGGATCACCCACCCCCCCCCCCCCCCCCCAAAATAAAAATTGTCATACTGTACTAGAAATAAAAGCAGCTTGTATAAGTGACATACTGTCCAGTCCTGTTTTATTCTGTTTTCGGTCCTCTGGCTTAATCTGTTAAGTTAGGAGATGACATTTTAAATTAACCGTTTTCTTGACATTTTCAAACCTAAGAGGGTGGCCTGCATAGTAATCCTAATGTGGAACATAACAATGAATCTCTAATCTCTAGAAAAAAAAAAGATACCGAGTGCTTATATGTGTTGAGAGAGAGAGAGAGAGAGAGAGAGAGAGAGAGAGAGAGAGAGAGAGAGAGAGAGAGAGAGAGAGAGAGAGAGAGAGAGAGAGAGAGAGAGAGAGAGAGAGAGAGAGAGAGAGAGAGAGAGAGAGAGACACAGACAGACAGACAGACAGACAAGACAGAGACAGACAAGACAGAGACAGACAGACAGACAGACAGACAGAGACTGAGAGAGAGAAACACACACAGACAGTTTCATAAATATTCTCATTTTATAGCTATTTGCTTTCAGTGACAGAGGTTTTTGTTATAATAGTATTGGTGTCTAACACTCACAATCTCTTTAGAAATTAAAGTGTGGCTCCAATGGAGCCGAGTTTGTTGGTTTGAGGCCAAGCCACCACCACAGGGCAGTAAGTAAGCCGTTTACTTGGAGGAGGTGTACTTGGTGACGGCCTTAGTGCCCTCAGAGACGGCGTGCTTGGCCAGTTCTCCGGGCAACAGGAGCCTTACAGCCGTCTGGATCTCCCGACTGGTAATGGTGGAACGCTTGTTGTAGTGGGCCAGGCGAGAAGCCTCGGCGGCGATGCGCTCGAAGATGTCGTTCACGAACGAGTTCATGATCGACATGGCTTTGGAAGAGATACCAGTGTCGGGGTGGACCTGCTTCAGCACTTTGTAGATGTAGATGCTGTAGCTCTCCTTCCTCCTGCGCTTCTTTTTCTTATCGCCCTTGGCAATGGCCTTCTGGGCCTTTCCGGCCTTCTTGGCAGCCTTTCCAGATGCCTTGGGTGGCATGATGATGCTCGTGCTGGCTGGCGTTGCGATACAATAATGAACTTTTGCGCGAGGCGAGCTTTCCTTTTATATCCCGCTCGCGACTCAGCTCAGAGCGGGTCGCGTGGCGGAGCGCGCTGATTGGTCAGTGGCGGGCTCCCTTGATCCTGAGCGGGGTATATAACACGAAGCTCGATCTGCGGGGCGGCATAAAACACCACAAACCCACAACAGCAGCAGCAATGTCAGGACGCGGCAAGGGAGGCAAAGTGAAGGGCAAGTCAAAGTCTCGCTCCAGCAGGGCCGGACTTCAGTTCCCCGTGGGCAGAATTCACCGTCTGCTGCGTAAGGGCAACTACGCCGAACGCGTCGGTGCTGGCGCTCCTGTCTACCTGGCAGCCGTCATGGAATACCTCGCTGCCGAAGTTCTGGAGCTCGCCGGTAATGCCGCACGTGACAACAAGAAGACCCGTATCATCCCACGTCACTTGCAGTTGGCCATCCGCAACGACGAAGAACTCAACAAACTTCTGTCTGGCGTAACCATTGCACAGGGAGGTGTTCTTCCAAACATTCAGGCAGTTCTTTTGCCAAAGAAGACAGAGAAGAAGTAAGCACTTCTGCCACCCACCACGACAAATACCATAACCAGGCTCCATCCGGAGCCACACACTTTAATAGAGAGATTCAAGTAGACAATCAACTTTCAAACATTAATAATAACATTTATATTGATTTCATTTGGAATGTGTACATAACAAACAAACAAAACAAAATTATAGGGGATATTCAGCATCACTTGGAATATTAACCAATCATATAAATCCAATATATATTTTATATTTTACTTTAAGCGAGGAATTCATATTATATTAATTTTTAATCATACAAATGAACAAAAGCAATTCTTCACTAGACGTAATGAATGAATAAATGATCAAGGTTTTAATGTGTTTCATGAATATATATTATATATATATATATATATATATATATATATATATATATATATATATATATATATATATATATATATATATATATATATAATATAATATAATATATTATAATACTTGTGAACCAGAATATGTTTGAGCAGCAGCGATCGTGCCTGCCATTGGCCGAAGTGCAACAATTCAAATAATTTAAAGGGCCTGCTCGGGTATATAAGAGAGGCTGGGAGACTGGGGCCGGTGGTGGGTGATGGGTGATGAGTGATGGTGTGGTGTGGTATGGTGTTGTTAAGAGTTGATTTACGGCCAGCCAGCCAGCTGCAGCCAAGGCAGGGCAGGGCAGGGCAAGGCAAGGCAAGGCAAGGCAAGGCAAGGCAAGGCAAGGCAATAACAGGACAGGACAGGCAAGGCAAGGCAAGGCAAGGCAAGGCAAGCAGGCGGGCGGGCGGGCGGGCGGGCGGGCGGGCAGGCAGGCAGGCAGGCAGCCAGCCAGCCAGCCAGCCAGCCAGCCAGCCAGCCAGCCAGCCAGCCAGCCAGCCAGCAGCCAGCAGCCAGCCAGCCAGCCAGCGGCAGCAGGCAGGCAGGCAGGCAGGCAGGCACAGGCAGCCAGCCAGCCAGCCAGCCAGCCAGCCAGCCAGCCAGCCAGCCACTCCCACTTA
>NW_027190616.1:0-31284 GCF_040958095.1 Procambarus clarkii
TCAGTGAAAACCTACACTACACACCACCACAGTGACACCTACACTACACCACCACCACCAGTGACACCTACACTACACCACCACCACCAGAGACACCTGCACTACACCACCACCACCACCAGTGACACCTACACTACACCACCACCACCAGTGACACCTACACTACACCACCACCACCAGTGACACCACTACACCACCACCACCAGAGACACCTGCACTACACCACCACCACCAGTGACACCTACACTACACCACCACCACCACCAGGGACACCTACACTACACTACCACCACCAGTGACACCTACACTACACCACCACCACCAGTGACACCTACACTACACCACCACCACCAGTGACACCTGCACTACACCACCACCACCACCAGTGACACCTACACTACACCACCACCACCAGTGACACCTACACTACACCACCACCACCAGTGACACCTGCACTACACCACCACCACTAGTGACACCTACACTACACCACCACCACCAGTGACACCTACACTACACCACCACACCAGAGACACCTGCACTACACCACCACCACCAGTGACACCTGCACTACACCACCACCAGTGACACCTGCACTACACCACCACCACCAGTGACACCTGCACTACACCACCACCACCAGTGACACCTACACTACACCACCACCACCACCAGAGACACCTGCACTACGACCACCACCAGTGAAACCTACACTACACCACCACCACCAGTGACACCTACACTACACCACCACCACCAGTGACACCTACACTACACCACCACCACCAGAGACACCTGCACTACACCACCACCACACCAGTGACACCTACACTACACCACCACCACCAGTGACACCTACTACACCACCACCACCAGTGACACCACTACACCACCACCACCAGAGACACCTGCACACACCACCACCAGTGACACCTACACTACACCACCACCACCACCAGGGACACCTACACTACACTACCACCACCAGTGACACCTACACTAAACCACCACCACCAGTGACACCTACACTACACCACCACCACCAGTGACACCTGCACTACACCACCACCACCACCAGTGACACCTACACTACACCACCACCACCAGTGACACCTACACTACACCACCACCACCAGTGACACCTACACTACACCACCACCCACCAGTGACACCACTACACCACCACCACCAGAGACACCTGCACTACACCACCACACACCAGTGACACCTACACTACACACCACCCCACCAGAGACCACCAACTACACCACCACACTCACCAGTGACACCTACCTACACCACCACCAACAGTGACACCTACACTACCACCACCACCACCATTGGGACACCACTACACCACCACCACCCAGAAGACACCTGCACCTACACCACCCACCACCAGTGACACCCTACACTACACCACCACCACCACCAGGGACACCTACACTAACACTACCCACCACCAGTGGACACATACACTACACCACCACCACGCAGTGACACCTACACTACAACCACCACCACCTATGTGACACGCCTGACACTACACCACCACCGCCAGTGACACCTGCACTACACCACCACCACCACCAGTGACACATACACTACACCACCACCAGTGACACCTGCACTACACCACCACCACCAGTGACACCTGCACTACACCACCACCACCAGTGACACCTGCACTACACCACCACCACCAGTGACACCTGCACTACACCACCACCACCAGTGACACCTGCACTACACCACCACCACCAGTGACACCTACACTACACCACCACCACCAGTGACACCTGCACTACACGACCACTACCAGTGACACCTGCACTACACGACACCACCAGTGACACCTGCACTACACGACACCACCAGTGACACCTGCACTACACCACCACCACCAGTGACACCTGCACTACACCACCACCACCACCAGTGACACCTGCACTACACCACCACCAGTGACACCTACACTACACCACCACCACCAGTGACACCTGCACTACACCACCAACACCAGTGACACCTACACTACACCACCAGTGACACCTACACTACACCACCACCACCAGTGACACCTACACTACACCACCACCACCAGTGACACCTCCACTACACCACCACCACCAGTGTCACCTGCTCTACACCACCACCACCAGTGACACCTACACTACACCACCACCACCAGTGACACCTACACTACACCACCACCAGTGACACCTGCACTACATCACCAGTGACACCTACACTACACCACCACCACCAGTGACACCTACACTACCACCACCACCAGAGACACCTGCACTACACCACCACCAGAGACACCTGCACTACACCACCACCACCAGTGACGCCTACACTACACCACCACCGCCGCCAGTGACACCTACACTACACCACCACCGCCAGTGACACCTACACTACACCACCACCGCCAGTGACACCTACACTACACCACCACCGCCAGTGACACCTACACTACACCACCACCGCCAGTGACACCTACACTACACCACCACCGCCAGTGACACCTACACTACACCACCAGTGACACCTACACTACACCACCACCACCAGTGACACCTACACTACACCACCACCACCAGTGACACCTACACTACACCCACCACCACCAGTGACACCTACACTACACCACCACCACCAGTGACACCTGCACTACACCACCACCACCAGTGACACCTACACTACACCACCACCAGAGACACCTGCACTACACCACCACCAGTGACACCTGCACTACACTACACCAGAGACACCTACACTACACCACCACCACCAGTGAAACCAACACTACACCACCACCACCACCAGTGACACCTACACTACATTACCACCACCAGTAGACACCTGAACTACACCACCACACCAGTGACACCTACACTACACCACCTACCACCAGTGACACCTACACTACAACCACCACCAGAGACACCTGCACTACACCACCACCAGTGACACCTGCACTACACTACACCACCAGAGACACCTACACTACACCACCACCACCAGTGACACCTACACTACACCACCACCACCAGACACCTACACTACACCACCACCAGAGACACCTGCACTACACCACCACTACCAGTGACACCTGCACTACACGACCACCACCAGTGACACCTGCACTACACCACCACCCACTAGTGACACCTACACTACACCACCACCACCAGTGACACCTACACTACACCACCACCACCAGAGACACCTAGCACTACACCACCACCACCAGTGACACCTACACTACACCACCACCACCAGTGACACCTACACTACACCCAGAGACACCTACACTACGCCACCACCACCAGTGAAACCTACACTACACCACCACCACCAGTGACACCTACACTACACCACCACCACCAGTGACACCTACACTACACCACCACCACCAGTGACACCTACACTACACCACCACCACCAGTGACACCTACACTACACCACCACCACCAGTGACACCTGTACTACACCACCACCAGCCAGTGACACCTGCACTACACCACCACCACCACCAGTGACACCTACACTACAACCACCACCACCAGAGACACCTGCACTACACCACCACCACCACCAGTGAAACCTACACTACACCACCACCAACCAGTGACACCTACACTACACCACCACCACCAGTGACAAACCACTACACCACCACCACCAGAGAACACCTGCACTACACCACCGACCACAGGGGGGTGACACCTACACATACAACCACCACCACCACCATGGGACACCTACACTACACTACAACCACCAGTGACACCTACACTACACCACCACCACCAGTGACACCTACACTACACCACCACCACCAGTGACACCTGCACTACACCACCACACCACCAGTGACACCTACACTACACCACCACCACCAGTGACACCTACACTACACCACCACCACCAGTGACACCTGCACTACACCACCACCACTAGTGACACCTACACTACACCACCACCACCAGTGACACCTACACTACACACCACCACCAGAGAACACCTCACTACACCACCACCCAGTGACACCTGCACTACACCACACCAGTGACACCTGCACTACACCACCACCACCAGTGACACCTGCACTACACACCACCACCAGTGACACCTGACACTACACCACCACCACCAGTGACACCTACACTACACCACCACCACCAGTGACACCTACACTACACCACCACCACCAGTGACACCTACACTACACCACCACCACCAGTAGACACCTGCACTACAACCACCACCACCACCAGTGACACCTACACTACACCACCACCACCAGTGACACCTACACTACACCACCACCACCAGTGACACCACTACACCACCACCACCAGAGACACCTGCACTACACCACCACCACCAGTGACACCTACACTACACCACCACCACCACCAGGGACACCTACACTACACTACCACCACCAGTGACACCTACACTACACCACCACCACCAGTGACACCTACACTACACCACCACCACCAGTGACACCTGCACTACACCACCACCACCAGTGACACCTACACTACACCACCACCACCAGTGACACCTACACTACACCACCACCACCAGTGACACCTGCACTACACCACCACCACTAGTGACACCTACACTACACCACCACCACCAGTGACACCTACACTACACCACCACCACCAGAGACACCTGCACTACACCACCACCACCAGTGACACCTGCACTACACCACCACCAGTGACACCTGCACTACACCACCACCACCAGTGACACCTGCACTACACCACCACCACCAGTGACACCTACACTACACCACCACCACCACCAGAGACACCTGCACTACGCCACCACCACCAGTGAAACCTACACTACACCACCACCACCAGTGACACCTACACTACACCACCACCACCAGTGACACCTACACTACACCACCACCACCAGAGACACCTGCACTACACCACCACCACCACCAGTGACACCTACACTACACCACCACCACCAGTGACACCTACACTACACCACCACCACCAGTGACACCACTACACCACCACCACCAGAGACACCTGCACTACACCACCACCACCAGTGACACCTACACTACACCACCACCACCACCAGGGACACCTACACTACACTACCACCACCAGTGACACCTACACTAAACCACCACCACCAGTGACACCTACACTACACCACCACCACCAGTGACACCTGCACTACACCACCACCACCACCAGTGACACCTACACTACACCACCACCACCAGTGACACCTACACTACACCACCACCACCAGTGACACCTACACTACACCACCACCACCACCAGTGACACCACTACACCACCACCACCAGAGACACCTGCACTACACCACCACCACCAGTGACACCTACACTACACCACCACCACTACCAGAGACACCTGCACTACACCACCACCACCACCAGTGACACCTACACTACACCACCACCACCAGTGACACCACTACACCACCACCACCAGAGACACCTGCACTACACCACCACCACCAGTGACACCTACACTACACCACCACCACCACCAGGGACACCTACACTACACTACCACCACCAGTGACACCTACACTACACCACCACCACCAGTGACACCTACACTACACCACCACCACCAGTGACACCTGCACTACACCACCACCGCCAGTGACACCTGCACTACACCACCACCACCACCAGTGACACATACACTACACCACCACCAGTGACACCTGCACTACACCACCACCACCAGTGACACCTGCACTACACCACCACCACCAGTGACACCTGCACTACACCACCACCACCAGTGACACCTGCACTACACCACCACCACCAGTGACACCTGCACTACACCACCACCACCAGTGACACCTACACTACACCACCACCACCAGTGACACCTGCACTACACGACCACTACCAGTGACACCTGCACTACACGACACCACCAGTGACACCTGCACTACACGACACCACCAGTGACACCTGCACTACACCACCACCACCACCAGTGACACCTGCACTACACCACCACCACCACCAGTGACACCTGCACTACACCACCACCAGTGACACCTACACTACACCACCACCACCAGTGACACCTGCACTACACCACCACCACCAGTGACACCTACACTACACCACCAGTGACACCTACACTACACCACCACCACCAGTGACACCTACACTACACCACCACCACCAGTGACACCTGCACTACACCACCACCACCAGTGTCACCTGCTCTACACCACCACCACCAGTGACACCTACACTACACCACCACCACCAGTGACACCTACACTACACCACCACCAGTGACACCTGCACTACATCACCAGTGACACCTACACTACACCACCACCACCAGTGACACCTACACTACACCACCACCACCAGAGACACCTGCACTACACCACCACCAGAGACACCTGCACTACACCACCACCACCAGTGACGCCTACACTACACCACCACCGCCGCCAGTGACACCTACACTACACCACCACCGCCAGTGACACCTACACTACACCACCACCGCCAGTGACACCTACACTACACCACCACCGCCAGTGACACCTACACTACACCACCACCGCCAGTGACACCTACACTACACCACCACCGCCAGTGACACCTACACTACACCACCAGTGACACCTACACTACACCACCACCACCAGTGACACCTACACTACACCACCACCACCAGTGACACCTACACTACACCACCACCACCAGTGACACCTACACTACACCACCACCACCAGTGACACCTGCACTACACCACCACCACCTCCAGTGACACCTACACCACACCACCACCAGAGACACCTGCACTACACCACCACCAGTGACACCTGCACTACACTACACCAGAGACACCTACACTACACCACCACCACCAGTGAAACCAACACTACACCACCACCACCAGTGACACCTACACTACATTACCACCACCTGAGACACCTGCACTACACCACCACCACCAGTGACACCTACACTACACCACCACCACCAGTGACACCTACACTACACCACCACCAGAGACACCTGCACTACACCACCACCAGTGACACCTGCACTACACTACACCACCAGAGACACCTACACTACACCATCACCACCAGTGACACCTACACTACACCACCACCACCAGACACCTACACTACACCACCACCAGAGACACCTGCACTACACCACCACTACCAGTGACACCTGCACTACACGACACCACCAGTGACACCTGCACTACACCACCACCACTAGTGACACCTACACTACACCACCACCACCAGTGACACCTACACTACACCACCACCACCAGAGACACCTGCACTACACCACCACCACCAGTGACACCTGCACTACACCACCACCACCAGTGACACCTACACTACCAGAGACACCTGCACTACGCCACCACCACCAGTGAAACCTACACTACACCACCACCACCAGTGACACCTACACTACACCACCACCACCAGTGACACCTACACTACACCACCACCACCAGTGACACCTACACTACACCACCACCACCAGTGACACCTACACTACACCACCACCACCAGTGACACCTGTACTACACCACCACCGCCAGTGACACCTGCACTACACCACCACCACCACCACCAGTGACACCTACACTACACCACCACCAGTGACACCTGCACTACACCACCACCACCAGTGACACCTACACCACACCACCACCACCAGTGACACCTGCACTACACCACCACCACCAGTGACACCTGCACTACACCACCACCACCAGTGACACCTACACTACACCACCACCACCAGTGACACCTACACTACACCACCACCACCAGTGACACCTACACTACACCACCACCAGTGACACCTGCACTACACCACCACCACCAGTGACACCTGCACTACACCACCACCACCAGTGACACCTGCACTACACCACCACCACCAGTGACACCTGCACTACACCACCAGTGACGCCTACACTACACCACCACCACCAGTGACACCTACACTACACCACCACAGTAGTAGGGATGACACCCCAGCGGCCCTTTTTTTTTCTGGGAGAAAAATCCTCTGTGCGGGCCAGGGTTTTCAGGTTCCAAAGGGAAAAAATCCTCTGTGCGGGCCAGGGTTTTCAGGTCAAATATCGTCTGTGTGGAGCCAGGGTTTTCAGGTAAATTTGGGGAGTCACAGATTTTAGAAGTATGGAATTCATATGAGAAAAAATTTTTCCAAGACTTAGAAGTTTGTTAAGGGCTTATGGGAGAAATTCAAATTCGTGTTTATGAGCCAGGGTTTTCAGGTAAATTTTGTCAGTCACAGATTTTTAGAAGTTGTTAAAGTTCTTATAATTAAAAAAATAATGTCATACGAGTATGGACTGTTTTGTGTGCATATCCATGTGTACTATTGTCAAGACCGACAGACACGTGAAGCTATGTGTGTTTATGTGTACCTGTAATTGAACCACACCCCCCTCCCTCCCCCCTTACCTCGCAATCTGTCGCCTCACCTGTGTTTACTTTAGACGTCAGCCAGACACGGCCTTCAGGTCACCTCGGTAATCATATCTTATCTTCTCCATAATATCTGGACCGTCCCTCCTCTCTCTCTCCTCCTATTTCCTTACAGCTATTTTCAGAGTTTCAAATAATCATAGAAGTTTATTTATATGTTTATGACCGAATTTGTAAAAGGACCATTTTCAGAGAATATTGTCTTAGATGTTTTGTTAAGGAAAACAGACCACTTATCCATAACATTTAGTTTTATATCCATTTACGGCTATTTCGCCTGTAATCTGTGAAAACTTGACAGAGTCCATTTTATACCCAATTTTCGGCAGAGTCCAGTTTATGCTCAAATTTGCCAGAGTCTACTTTGAGAGCAAAATTAGTCAGAGACAGTTTTAAGCTCATATTTCATCAGAGTCCAATTATCAACAGAAATTCACCAGAGTCTACTTTGAGAGCAAAATTAGTCAGAGACAGTTTTAAGCTCATATTTCATCAGAGTCCAATTATCAACAGAAATTCGCCAGAGTCTACTTTGAGAGCAAATTTCATCAGTGTCCTGTAATCTGTGAAAATTTGACAGAGTCCATTTTATACCCAATTTTCGTCAGAGTCCAGTTTATGCTCAAATTCGCCAGAGTCTACTTTAATAGCAAAATTCATCAGAATCCAGTTTTCTAGCAAATTTCATCAGTGTCCTGTAATCTGTGAAAATTTGACAGAGTCCAGTTCTTGATCGAAATTCATCAGAGTCCAGTTTATACCGAAAATTCACCAGAGTCTACTTTGTGCCAAAATATTCAGAGTCCAGTTCATGATCGAAATTAATCAGAGTCCAATTAAAGACCCAAATTTGACAGAGACCACATTTTCGCTACTAGCAGTCCAATCCCCCTGAAATTTTAAACAGTCATATTTCAGACGTAGTAAATAAGATCAAGTCAGTTACTGAGCTCCAGCTCTTGTCCCCCACCCTCTTCCACCCTCAAGTCTTTGTAAATAAACCATCAATTTCCCCGAAATTTTTACCCTCTGTATTTCAGACATAGTAAGTATGAAGTAACAAATATAAAACTCTAGCTCTTGTCCTCTGTCCAAGTTCACTCATGTAAATTCATTACTATCAGTCCAAATCCCCTGAGATTTAAACACTCAACTACATTTTCAGACATAGTAAATAAGATCAAGTCAGTTACCGAGCTCCAGCTCTTGTCCCCCTGTATTTGCATATTTTCTCTATATTCAGCTGTGTTCTTCACTTTTTGTCCGTGTTTTCTGTGTTCTTTCCATGTTCTACAAATGTTCACAGTCCCATTCAGTTCATATTTTCACAAGTATCTCCATTTTTTTCTATAATCTTTCTCTTAGTCTCATTACTTTCTCTACAAATTCTAGTCATATTTTCTATGTTTTCATGTTCATCACATGTTCTCTTTACAACTTTTATACTCAATATTCATGCTAACTTCCATATGTTGTGTTCTTTGTCAATATTCATGTTCCTCTACAAGTTCATATTCCCAGCATGTTCACTGTATTCATCAACTTTTCTTACATATGTTCTTTGCCATGTTCCCCATATGTTCTCTGGGTTTTTTCCCCTTACATGTTATCTAACGTTCCTTAACTAAAAAATCTTTCACCAATCAACTAAAAACATAGTCACTTTCGTCATTTCTCAACTAAACTTATTATCCAGTCAACTAAAAATAGTCAGAAATAGCCTCGTTCAACACTGTTCTTAACTAAAACAACCTTTCTCTTAGCTAAAAATTGTCAAAGGAAACTTTTTTCAGCACTTTCTTAACAGGCGCTATGTTTCATCAAGAAAAATTGTCAAAGGAAACTTTCCAAAACTGTTCATAACTAGCTTTTATCCATCGTCAATCAACTAAAAATAATAACTTTCATCATTTCTTAACTAAACATATTCCCCATTCATCAGAAAATAACCGTGTTCATCATGTTTCATTGTCATTTCATAACTAAAATTATCTGCCAATCATCAGAAAAAGTCATGTTCATCATGTTTTGGCTTTTGCTCAACTAAAAGTATTCATCGGTCAACTAAAAATAGTTACTTCATCATGTTTCCTTGTCATTTCTTAACTGAAATATCACTTCTCTCATCTGAAAATAGTCAGGATTAACCTCATTCAACACCGTTCTTAACTAAAACAGCCTTTCGCTTAGCTAAAAATTGTCAAAGGAATCTTTTCAGCACTGTTCATAACTAACTTTATCCATAGTCAAGTAAGAAAATATAGTCAAAGATATCTATCATCGTCGTTCTTAACTGGCATTATACTTTGTGGAGCACTAAAATAGTCACTGTCGTCATATTTTGTCTTTTTCCTCAACTAAAAGAGTCAAATGTAACTTTTTCAACACTTTCGTAACTAAAATTATATGTCGCTAAGTAAGAAAAAATAGTCAAATGTAACTTTTTCAGCACTTTCGTAAAAATTATATGTCGTTAAGTAAGAAAAATAGTCAAAGGTGCTCTCCGTAACACCAAAGTTACTCTTCGAGATAACAAAAAGACGCTCTCAAACACTCAAAAATTTACTCGCATCCTCAAAGTTATTCTCAGAGTCATCAAAAAGTTAATCTCAGTCATCAAAATGCTATTCTCCAAGTAGCCTTTCATTCATCAGAGAACTTTCTAAGACATCTTCGTTCATTAAAGTTAATCTCAGAGGCATAAAAGTTATTCTCGGAGCTATCAAAAAGTTAATCTCTAAAACAACAAAAGTTAATCTCTGTCATCAAAGTTGATCTGCAAGATATCTTCGAGTCATCAAAGTTACTTTTCATTACATCAAAGACGCATTCAAATACTACCCATGTTCTCAGAAGTCATTCTCAAAGTCATCAAAGTTATTCAAAGAGCTAACAAAAGTTATTCTCTAAGTAACCTTTCGTTCATCAGAGAAGCTTTCTAAGACATCTTCGTTCATCAATGTTGATCTCTAAGTCACCTTTGTTCATCAAAGAAACTCTCCTTCTTCCATCAAGTTATACTTTAAGACAACATTGTTGTTCTCTAAGACATCTTCAGGCATAAAATTTCTCCCCAAATGTAACTAGTTCAGCTTTTCATATCAAACTTACACTTCTGTTAAATATATTTTCTTAGACATTTTACCTTTTAAACTGTTCTCTGAACTACACTGTTCAAACCTACGTAACCTATCCTCTCCACCCAATGTTACTTAACGTAACGTTCCTAAACCTAACTTTACCTATCCTATCCTAACATAACTTACCTTACCTTACCTACCTTTCCTAACTTAACCTGCATAACCTAACTTTACCTATGTTACCTTACTTTACCTATCTTACCATACCTTACCTATCTTACCTAACTTTACCTATCTTACCTAACTTTACCTATGTTACCTTACCTTACCTACCTTTCCTAACTTTACCTATCTTACCTAACTTACCTACATTACCTAACTTAACTTAACCCGCTTAACCTAACTTACCTTACCTTACCTAACTTATATAACTTATCTTACCTATCCTAACGTAACCTAACTTGCTTTACCTAACTTAATCTTACATTCCCAAACTGATGTATCCTAACTTATCTAGTCAAACCAGACATGATCTAACTTAAGTATTCCTTCTTGTCTTTGTGTTTCGTCAATCATTGTCTCATATTCATTTACTCATTTCATTAGTTAATTTCTCAAATGGTCACTTATGCATTTCAAGTGCTATTTTGTTAGAGATTGGATATTTAAGCATTTCAAAGAATTATAATTTCTCAAATGGACGTTTTGCATTTCAAGTGCTATTTGTTAGAGATTGGATATTTAAGCATTTCAAAGAATTTTTGTTATATATGGGCATTTACTCATTTCAAGGGATAATTTCTCAAATGGTCACTTATGCATTTCAAGTGCTATTTGTTAGAGATTGGATATTTAAGCATTTCAAAGAATTTTTGTCATATATGGGCATTTACTCATTTCAAGGGATAATTTCTCAAATGGACGTTTTTGCATTTCAAGTGTTATTTGTTTAAGATTTGGTGTTTAACCATTTCAAAGGTTTTTGTTATATATGGGAACTTACTCGTTTCAAGGGCCAATTTCTCAAATGGTCATTTTTCAGATCAGGGGTTATTTGTTAAAGTTCATCAAGTTGCTCATAAGTTGTATTTATTATGTTTGTTATCATTTATTCTTATTCCCCAACCCCTTAACCTAACCTCTTGTAATCTTAGTGTATTTGGTAGGTTCTATCATATGTTCTTATTCCCCAACCCTTTAACCTAACCTTTCAGATGTAGTTTATGGTGTTTTTGACGTATTTGTTGAATATATTATCCTTTTCCTAACCTTTCACATGTAGTTTTGTTTCTCCTTTTTGTATATTTTTACGCAAACCCACCATCCCACTTAACCTTCTTTCCTTCTTTTACTTTGTTTTCACATATAAGTTCATTCTTTATCTTAGTAATAATAGAATTACAATAGTAAAGAATCAGATCTACTAAGACTTGAAATTGAGAAATACGTCAAAAACACCATAAACTACATCTGAAAGGTTAGGTTAAAGGGTTGCGGAATAAGAACATAAGCTAGAACCTACTAAATACACTAAGATTACAAGAGGTTAGGTTAAGGGGTTGGGAATAAGAACATAAGCTAGAACCTACTAAATACACTAAGATTACAAGAGGTTAGGTTAAAGGGTTGGGGGAATAAGAACATATGATAACAAACATAATAAATACAACTTATGGGCAACTTGATGAACTTTAACAAATAACCCTTGATCTGCAAAAATGACCATTTGAGAAATTAGCCCTTGAAACGAGTAAGTTCCCATATATAACAAAAATCCTTTGAAATGGTTAAACACCCAATCTTAAACAAATAACACTTGAAATGCAAAAACGTCCATTTGAGAAATTATCCCTTGAAATGAGTAAATGCCCATATATAACAAAAATTCTTTGAAATGCTTAAATATCCAATCTCTAACAAAATAGCACTTGAAATGCATAAGTGACCATTTGAGAAATTAACTAATGAAATGAGTAAATGAATATGAGACAATGATTGACGAAACACAAAGACAAGAAGGAATACTTAAGTTAGATCATGTCTGGTTTGACTAGATAAGTTAGGATACATCAGTTTGGGAATGTAAGATTAAGTTAGGTAAAGCAAGTTAGGTTACGTTAGGATAGGTAAGATAAGTTATATAAGTTAGGTAAGGTAAGGTAAGTTAGGTTAAGCGGGTTAAGTTAAGTTAGGTAATGTAGGTAAGTTAGGTAAGATAGGTAAAGTTAGGAAAGGTAGGTAAGGTAAGGTAACATAGGTAAAGTTAGGTAAGATAGGTAAAGTTAGGTAAGATAGGTAAGGTATGGTAAGATAGGTAAAGTAAGGTAACATAGGTAAAGTTAGGTTATGCAGGTTAAGTTAGGAAAGGTAGGTAAGGTAAGGTAAGTTATGTTAGGATAGGATAGGTAAAGTTAGGTTTAGGAACGTTACGTTAACTAAGTAACATTGGGTGGAGAGGATAGGTTACGTAGGTTTGAACAGTGTAGTTCAGAGAACAGTTTAAAAGGTAAAATGTCTAAGAAAATATATTTAACAGAAGTGTAAGTTTGATATGAAAAGCTGAACTAGTTACATTTGGGGAGAAATTTTATTCCTGAAGATGTCTTAGAGAACAACAATGTTGTCTTAAAGTATAACTTGATGGAAGAAGGAGAGTTTCTTTGATGAACAAAGGTGACTTAGAGATCAACATTGATGAACGAAGATGTCTTAGAAAGCTTCTCTGATGAACGAAAGGTTACTTAGAGAATAACTTTTGTTAGCTCTTTGAATAACTTTGATGACTTTGAGAATAACTTTGATAGCTCTGGGAATAACTTTTATGATTTTGAGAACATCTTTGATGTCTTGGAGAACAACATTGATGTTTAGAGAACAACTTTGATGACCAAGATTAACTTTAGATGTCTCTGAGAATAACTTTATAACATAGAAATTAACTTTAGATGTCTCTGAAAATATCTTTGATGACTTCGAGAATAACATTTGATGTCTCTGAGAATAACTTTTATGTCTTACATAATAACTTTAGATGTCTCTGAAAATAACTTTGATGAAAGCAGATGTCTTAGATTAACTTTTGATGACTTTGAAAACAAGTTTGTTGAACAAAGATGTTTTGAAAGTTTCTCTGACGAACGAAGGTGACTCTGAGAATAGCTTTGGGTAGCTCTGAGAATAACTTTTGTTGTCTTAGAGAATAACTTTGAGGGCTTAGAGAATGTCTTTGATGAATGGAAGAGAGTTAGAGAATAACATAACATGACTGAGAATAACTTTTGATAACTCTTAGAATAATTTTGATGTCTTAGAGAATAACTTTAGATGACTTTGAGAATGTCTTTGGATAACTCTGAGATTAACTTTGATGTCTTTGAAACAACATTGATGAATTGGAGAATGTCTTTGAGAACATGAGTAGTATTTTGTTAGCTCAGAGAATAACTTTTGTTGACATAGAGAATAACTTTTATGTCTTAGAGAAGAACATTGATGGCTTAGAGAGAATATCTTTGATGAAAGATGATGTCTTGGATTAACTTTGACGTCTCTTGGATTAACTTTGATGACTGAGAGCGAGTTAGAGATTACCTTTGTTAACTCTGAGAATAACTTTGATGAACAAAGATGTTTTGGAAAGTTTCTCTGAAGAACGAAGGTGACTCTGAGAATAACTTTTGTTAGCTCTTTGAATAACTTTGATGACTTTGAGAATGACTTCTGAGAACATGGGTAGTATTTGAATGCGTCTTTGATGTAATGAAAAGTAACTTTGATGACTCGAAGATATCTTGCAGATCAACTTTGATGACAGAGATTAACTTTTGTTGTTTTAGAGATTAACTTTTTGATAGCTCCGAGAATAACTTTTATGCCTCTGAGATTAACTTTAATGAACGAAGATGTCTTAGAAAGTTCTCTGATGAATGAAAGGCTACTTGGAGAATAGCATTTTGATGACTGAGATTAACTTTTTGATGACTCTGAGAATAACTTTGAGGATGCGAGTAAATTTTTGAGTGTTTGAGAGCGTCTTTTTGTTATCTCGAAGAGTAACTTTGGTGTTACGGAGAGCACCTTTGACTATTTTTCTTACTTAACGACATATAATTTTTACGAAAGTGCTGAAAAAGTTACATTTGACTATTTTTTCTTACTTAGCGACATATAATTTTAGTTACGAAAGTGTTGAAAAAGTTACATTTGACTCTTTTAGTTGAGGAAAAAGACAAAATATGACGACAGTGACTATTTTAGTGCTCCACAAAGTATAATGCCAGTTAAGAACGACGATGATAGATATCTTTGACTATATTTTCTTACTTGACTATGGATAAAGTTAGTTATGAACAGTGCTGAAAAGATTCCTTTGACAATTTTTAGCTAAGCGAAAGGCTGTTTTAGTTAAGAACGGTGTTGAATGAGGTTAATCCTGACTATTTTCAGATGAGAGAAGTGATATTTCAGTTAAGAAATGACAAGGAAACATGATGAAGTAACTATTTTTAGTTGACCGATGAATACTTTTAGTTGAGCAAAAGCCAAAACATGATGAACATGACTTTTTCTGATGATTGGCAGATAATTTTAGTTATGAAATGACAATGAAACATGATGAACACGGTTATTTTCTGATGAATGGGGAATATGTTTAGTTAAGAAATGATGAAAGTTATTATTTTTAGTTGATTGACGATGGATAAAAGCTAGTTATGAACAGTTTTGGAAAGTTTCCTTTGACAATTTTTCTTGATGAAACATAGCGCCTGTTAAGAAAGTGCTGAAAAAAGTTTCCTTTGACAATTTTTAGCTAAGAGAAAGGTTGTTTTAGTTAAGAACAGTGTTGAACGAGGCTATTTCTGACTATTTTTAGTTGACTGGATAATAAGTTTAGTTGAGAAATGACGAAAGTGACTATGTTTTTAGTTGATTGGTGAAAGATTTTTTAGTTAAGGAACGTTAGATAACATGTAAGGGGAAAAAACCCAGAGAACATATGGGGAACATGGCAAAGAACATATGTAAGAAAAGTTGATGAATACAGTGAACATGCTGGGAATATGAACTTGTAGAGGAACATGAATATTGACAAAGAACACAACATATGGAAGTTAGCATGAATATTGAGTATAAAAGTTGTAAAGAGAACATGTGATGAACATGAAAACATAGAAAATATGACTAGAATTTGTAGAGAAAGTAATGAGACTAAGAGAAAGATTATAGAAAAAAATGGAGATACTTGTGAAAATATGAACTGAATGGGACTGTGAACATTTGTAGAACATGGAAAGAACACAGAAAACACGGACAAAAAGTGAAGAACACAGCTGAATATAGAGAAAATATGCAAATACAGGGGGACAAGAGCTGGAGCTCGGTAACTGACTTGATCTTATTTACTATGTCTGAAAATGTAGTTGAGTGTTTAAATCTCAGGGGATTTGGACTGATAGTAATGAATTTACATGAGTGAACTTGGACAGAGGACAAGAGCTAGAGTTTTATATTTGTTACTTCATACTTACTATGTCTGAAATACAGAGGGTAAAAATTTCGGGGAAATTGATGGTTTATTTACAAAGACTTGAGGGTGGAAGAGGGTGGGGGACAAGAGCTGGAGCTCAGTAACTGACTTGATCTTATTTACTACGTCTGAAATATGACTGTTTAAAATTTCAGGGGGATTGGACTGCTAGTAGCGAAAATGTGGTCTCTGTCAAATTTGGGTCTTTAATTGGACTCTGATTAATTTCGATCATGAACTGGACTCTGAATATTTTGGCACAAAGTAGACTCTGGCGAATTTTCGGTATAAACTGGACTCTGATGAATTTCGATCAAGAACTGGACTCTGTCAAATTTTCACAGATTACAGGACACTGATGAAATTTGCTCTCAAAGTAGACTCTGGCGAATTTCTGTTGATAATTGGACTCTGATGAAATATGAGCTTAAAACTGTCTCTGACTAATTTTGCTCTCAAAGTAGACTCTGGCGAATTTGAGCATAAACTGGACTCTGCCGAAAATTGGGTATAAAATGGACTCTGTCAAGTTTTCACAGATTACAGGCGAAATAGCCGTAAATGGATATAAAACTAAATGTTATGGATAAGTGGTCTGTTTTCCTTAACAAAACATCTAAGACAATATTCTCTGAAAATGGTCCTTTTACAAATTCGGTCATAAACATATAAATAAACTTCTATGATTATTTGAAACTCTGAAAATAGCTGTAAGGAAATAGGAGGAGAGAGAGAGGAGGGACGGTCCAGATATTATGGAGAAGATAAGATATGATTACCGAGGTGACCTGAAGGCCGTGTCTGGCTGACGTCTAAAGTAAACACAGGTGAGGCGACAGATTGCGAGGTAAGGGGGGAGGGAGGGGGGTGTGGTTCAATTACAGGTACACATAAACACACATAGCTTCACGTGTCTGTCGGTCTTGACAATAGTACACATGGATATGCACACAAAACAGTCCATACTCGTATGACATTATTTTTTTAATTATAAGAACTTTAACAACTTCTAAAAATCTGTGACTGACAAAATTTACCTGAAAACCCTGGCTCATAAACACGAATTTGAATTTCTCCCATAAGCCCTTAACAAACTTCTAAGTCTTGGAAAAATTTTTTCTCATATGAATTCCATACTTCTAAAATCTGTGACTCCCCAAATTTACCTGAAAACCCTGGCTCCACACAGACGATATTTGACCTGAAAACCCTGGCCCGCACAGAGGATTTTTTCCCTTTGGAACCTAAAAACCCTGGCCCGCACAGAGGATTTTTCTCCCAGAAAAAAAAGGGCCGCTGGGGTGTCATCCCTACTACTCACCACCACCAGTGACACCTACACTACACCACCACCACCAGAGACACCTGCACTACACCACCACCACCAGTGACGCCTACACTACACCACCACCACCAGTGACACTAACAGTACACCACCACCGCCAGTGACACCTACACTACACCACCACCGCCAGTGACACCTACACTACACCACCACCACCAGTGACACCTACACTACACCACCACCACCACCAGTGACACCTACACTACGCCACTACCACCAGTGACACCTACACTACACCACCACCACCAGTGACACCTACACTACACAACCACCACCAGTGACACCTACACTACACCACCACCACCAGTGACACCTGCACTACACCACCACCAGTGACACCTGCACTACACCACCACCAGTGACACCTACACTACACCACCACCACCAGTGAAACCAACACTACACCACCACCACCAGTGACACCTACACTACATTACCACCACCAGAGACACCTGCACTACACCACCACCACCAGTGACACCTACACTACACCACCACCACCAGTGACACCTACACTACACCACCACCAGAGACACCTGCACTACACCACCACCAGTGACACCTGCACTACACTACACCACCAGAGACACCTACACTACACCACCACCACCAGTGACACCTACACTACACCACCACCACCAGACACACCTACACTACACCACCACCAGAGACACCTGCACTACACTACACCACCACCACAAGTGACACCTGCACTACACCACCACTACCAGTGACACCTGCACTACACGACACCACCAGTGACACCTGCACTACACCACCACCACTAGTGACACCTACACTACACCACCAGTGACACCTACACTACACCACCACCACCAGAGACACCTGCACTACACCACCACCACCAGTGACACCAACACTACACCAACACCACCAGTGACACCTACACTACACCACCAGAGACACCTGCACTACACCACCACCACCAGTGAAACCTACACTACACCACCACCAGTGACACCTGCACTACACCACCACCACCAGTGACACCTACACTACACCACCACCACCAGTGACACCTACACTACACCACCACCACCAGAGACACCTGCACTACACCACCACCACCAGTGACACCTACACTACACCACCACCACCAGTGACACCACTATACCACCACCACCAGAGACACCTGCACTACACCACCACCACCAGTGACACCTACACTACACCACCACCATCAGAGACACCTGCACTACACCACCACCACCACCAGTGACACCTACACTACACCATCACCACCACCAGTGACACCTACACTACACTACCACCACCAGTGACACCTACACTACACCACCACCACCAGTGACACCTACACTACACCACCACCACCAGTGACACCTACACTACACCACCAGTGACACCTGCACTACACCACCACCACCAGTGACACCTGCACTACACCACCACCACCAGTGACACCTACACTACACCACCACCACCAGTGACACCTGCACTACACCACCACCACCAGTGACACCTGCACTACACCACCACCAGAGACACCTGCACTACACCACCACCAGTGACACCTGCACTACACTACACCAGAGACACCTACACTACACCACCACCACCAGTGAAACCAACACTACACCACCACTACCAGTGACACCTACACTACACCACCACCACCAGAGACACCTGCACTACACCACCACCACCAGTGACACCTACACTACACCACCAACACCAGTGACACCTACACTACACCACCAGAGACACCTGCACTACACTACACCACCAGAGACACCTACACTACACCACCACCACCAGTGACACCTACACTACACCACCACCACCAGACACACCTACACTACACCACCACCACCAGTGACACCTGCACTACACCACCACCAGAGACACCTGCACTACACCACCACCAGTGACACCTGCACTACACTACACCAGAGACACCTACACTACACCACCACCACCAGTGAAACCAACACTACACCACCACCACCAGTGACACCAACACTACACCACCACCACCAGAGACACCTGCACTACACCACCACCACCAGTGACACCTACACTACACCACCAACACCAGTGACACCTACACTACACCACCAGAGACACCTGCACTACACTACACCACCAGAGACACCTACACTACACCACCACCACCAGTGACACCTACACTACACCACCACCACCAGACACACCTACACTACACCACCACCACCAGTGACACCTGCACTACACCACCACCGCCAGTGACACCTGCACTACACCACCACTACCACCACCAGTGACACCTGCACTACACCACCACCACCAGTGACACCTACACTACACCACCACCACCAGTGACACCTACACTACACCACCACCACCAGTGACACCTACACTACACCACCACCACCACCACCAGTGACACCTGCACTACACCACCACCACCAGTGACACCTACACTACACCACCACCACCAGTGACACCTACACTACACTACACCACCAGTGACACCTACACTACACCACCACCACCAGTGACACCTACACCACCACCACCAGTGACACCTACACTACACCACCACCAGAGACACCTGCACTACACCACCACCAGTGACACCTGCACTACACTACACCACCAGAGACACCTACACTACACCACCACCACCAATGACACCTACACTACACCACCACCACCAGTGACACCTACACTGCACCATTACCACCACCACCAGTGACACCTGCACTACACCACTACCACCAGTGACACCTGCACTACACCACTACCACCAGTGACACCTGCACTGCACTACACTACACCACCAGTGACACCTACACTACACCACCACCACCAGTGACACCTACACTACACGACCACCACCAGTGACACCTACACTACACCACCACCAGTGACACCTGCACTACACTACCACCACCAGTGACACCTACACTACACTACACCACCAGTGACACCTACACTACACCACCACCACCAGTGACACCTACACTACACCACCACCAGAGACACCTGCACTACACCACCACTAATGACACCTGCACTACACTACACCACCAGAGACACCTACACTACACCACCACCACCAGTGACACCTACACTACACCACCACCACCACCAATGACACCTGCAGTAAACCACCACCAGAGACACCTACACTACACCACCACCACCAGTGACACCTGCACTACACCACCACCACCACCAGTGACACCTACACTACACCACCACCACCACCAGTGACACCTACACTACACCACCACCACCAGTGACACCTACACTACACCACCACCACCACCAGTGACACCTGCACTACACGACACCACCAGTGACACCTGCACTACACGACACCACCAGTGACACCTGCACTACACCACCACCACCAGTGACACCTGCACTACACCACCACCACCAGAGACACCTGCACTACACCACCACCACCAGAGACACCTGCACTTCACCACCACCACCAGAGACACCTACACTACACCACCACCACCAGACACACCTACACTACACCACCAGTGACACCTGCACTACACCACCACCAGTGACACCTGCACTACACCACCACCACCAGTGACACCTACACTACACTACACCACCAGTGACACCTACACTACACCACCAGAGACACCTGCACTACACTACACCACCACCACCAGTGACACCTACACTACACCACCACCACCAGTGACACCTGCACTACACTACACCACCAGTGACACCTACACTACACCACCACACCACCAGTGACACCTACACTACACCACCAGAGACTCCTGCACTACACTACACCACCACCACCAGTGACACCTGCACTACACCACTACCACCAGTGACACCTACACTACACCACCACCACCAGTGACACCTGCACTACTCTACACCACCAGTGACACCTACACTAAACCACCACCAGTGACACCTACACTACACCACCCACCACCAGTGACACCTACACTACACCACCCACCACCAGTGACACCTACACTACACCACCACCACCAGTGACACCTACACTACACCACCACCACCAGTGACACCTGCACTACACCACCACCACCAGAGACACCTGCACTACACAACCACCAGTGACACCTGCAATACACCACCACCACCAGAGACACTTGCACGACACCACCACCACCACCAGAGACACCTACACTACACCACCACCACCAGTGACACCTACACTACACCACCACCACCAGTGACATCTGCACTACACCACCAGACACCCCTGCACTACACCACCACCAGTGACACCTACACTACACCACCACCACCAGAGACACCTGCACTACACCACCACCACCAGAGACACCTGCACTACACCACCACCACCAGAGACACCTGCACTACACCACCACGACCAGTGACACCTGCACTACACCACTACCACCAGTGACACCTACACTACACCACCACCAGTGACACCTACACTACACCACCACCACCAGTGACACCTCCACTGCACCACCACCACCAGTGACACCTACACTACACCACCACCACCAGAGACACCTACACTACACCACCACTAGAGACACCTACACTACACCACCACCACCAGTGACACCTACACTACACCACCACCACCAGTGACACCTACACTACACCACCACCACCACCACCACCACCAGAGAGACCTGCACTTCACCACCACCACCAGTGACACCCACACTACACCACCACCACCAGCGACACCTGCACTACACCACCACCACCACCACCAGACACCTGCACTACACCACCACCACCAGTGACACCTACACTACACCACCACCACCAGTGACACCTACACTACACCACCACCAGCGACACCTACACTACACCACCACCACCACCACCAGTGACACCTACACTACACCACCACCACCAGTGACACCTGCACTACACCACCACCACCAGTGACACCTGCACTACACCACCACCACCAGTGACACCTACACTACACCACCACCACCACCAGTGACACCTACACTACACCACCACCACCACCAGTGACACCTACACTACACCACCACCACCACCAGTGACACCTACACTACACCACCACCACCACCAGTGACACCTACACTACACCACCACCACCACCAGTGACACCTACACTACACCACCACCACCACCAGTGACACCTACACTACACCACCACCACCACCAGTGACACCTACACTACACCACCACCAGTGACACCTACACTACACCACCACCAGTGACACCTACACTACACCACCACCAGTGACACCTACACTACACCACCACCAGTGACACCTACACTACACCACCACCACCACCAGTGACACCTACACTACACCACCACCAGTGACACCTACACTACACCACCACCACCACCAGTGACACCTACACTACACCACCACCACCACCAGTGATACCTACACTACACCACCACCACCACCAGTGACACCTACACTACACCACCACCACCACCAGTGACACCTGCACTACACCACCACCACCAGAGACACCTGCACTACACCACCACCACCAGAGACACCTACACTACACCACCACCACCAGACACACCTACACTACACCACCACCACCAGACACACCTACACTACACCACCACCACCAGACACACCTGCACTACACCACTACCACCAGTGACACCTACACTACACCACCACCACCAGTGACACCTGCACTACACCACTACCACCAGTGACACCTACACTACACCACCACCACCAGTGACACCTGCACTACTCTACACCACCAGTGACACCTACACTACACCACCACCACCACCAGTGACACCTACACTACACCACCACCAGTGACACCTACACTACACCACCACCACCAGTGACACCTACACTACACCACCACCACCAGTGACACCTACACTACACCACCACCACCAGTGACACCTACACTACACCACTACCAGAGACACCTACACTACACCACCACCACCACCAGTGACACCTGCACTACACCACCACCACCAGTGACACCTGCACTACACCACCACCACCAGTGACACCTGCACTACATCACCACCACCAGAGACACCTGCACTACACAACCACCAGTGACACCTGCAGTACACCACCACCACCAGAGACACTTGCACTACACCACCACCACCAGAGACACTTGCACTACACCACCACCACCAGAGACACCTACACTACACCACCACCAGTGAAACCTACACTACACCACCACCACCAGTGACATCTGCACTACACCACCAGAGACACCTGCACTACACCACCACCAGTGACACCTACACTACACCACCACAACCAGAGACACCTGCACTACACCACCACCACCAGAGACACCTGCACTACACCTCCACCACCAGAGACACCTGCACTACACCACCACCACCAGAGACACCTGCACTACACCACCACCACCAGAGACACCTGCACTACACCACCACCACCAGTGACACCTGCACTACACCACCACCACCAGTGACACCTACACTGCACCACCACCACCACCAGTGACACCTACACTACACCACCACCACCAGTGACACCTACACTACACCACCACCACCAGAGACACCTACACTACACCACCACTACAGACACCTACACTACACCACCACCACCAGTGACACCTACACTACACCACCACCAGAGACACCTACACTACACCACCACTAGAGACACCTACACTACACCACCACCACCAGTGACACCTACACTACACCACCCACCACCAGTGACACCTACACTACACCACCCACCACCAGTGACACCTACACTACACCACCACCACCAGTGACACCTACACTACACCACCACCACCAGTGACACCTGCACTACACCACCACCACCAGAGACACCTGCACTACACAACCACCACCAGAGACACCTGCACTACACAACCACCAGTGACACCTGCAGTACACCACCACCACCAGAGACACTTGCACGACACCACCACCACCAGAGACACCTACACTACATCACCACCACCAGTGACATCTGCACTACACCACCAGAGACACCTGCACTACACCACCACCAGTGACACCTACACTACACCACCACCACCAGAGACACCTGCACTACACCACCACCACCAGAGACACCTGCACTACACCACCACCACCAGAGACACCTGCACTACACCACCACCACCAGTGACACCTGCACTACACCACTACAACCAGTGACACCTACACTACACCACCACCACCACCACCAGTGACACCTACACTGCACCACCACCACCAGTGACACCTACACTACACCACCACCACCAGTGACACCTACACTACACCACCACCACCAGAGACACCTACACCAACACCACCAGAGACACCTACACCAACACCACCAGAGACACCTACACTACACCACCACTAGAGACACCTACACTACACCACCACCACCAGTGACACCTACACTACACCACCACCACCAGTGACACCTACACTACACCACCACCACCACCAGAGAGACCTGCACTTCACCACCACCACCAGTGACACCCACACTACACCACCACCACCAGAGACACCTGCACTACACCACCACCACCACCAGAGACACCTGCACTACACCACCACCACCAGTGACACCTACACTACACCACCACCACCAGTGACACCTACACTACACCACCACCACCAGTGACACCTACACTACACCACCACCAGCGACACCTACCCTACACCACCACCAGTGACACCTACACTACACCACCACCACCAGTGACACCTGCACTACACCACCACCAGTGACACCTACACTACACCACCACCACCACCAGTGACACCTACACTACACCACCACCACCACCAGTGACACCTACACTACACCACCACCACCACCAGTGACACCTACACTACACCACCACCACCACCAGTGACACCTACACTACACCACCACCACCACCAGTGACACCTACACTACACCACCACCACCACCAGTGACACCTACACTACACCACCACCACCACCAGTGACACCTACACTACACCACCACCACCACCAGTGACACCTACACTACACCACCACCACCACCAGTGACACCTACACTACACCACCACCACCACCAGTGACACCTACACTACACCACCACCACCACCAGTGACACCTACACTACACCACCACCAGTGACACCTACACTACACCACCACCACCACCAGTGACACCTACACTACACCACCACCACCACCAGTGATACCTACACTACACCACCACCACCACCAGTGACACCTACACTACACCACCACCACCAGTGACACCTGCACTACACCACCACCACCAGAGACACCTGCACTACACCACCACCACCAGAGACACCTACACTACACCACCACCACCAGACACACCTACACTACACCACCACCAAAGACACCTACACTACACCACCACAACCAGACACACCTACACTACACTACCACCACCAGACACACCTGCACTACTACACCACCACCACCAGTGACACCTACACTACACAACCACCACCAGTGACACCTACACTACACCACCACCACCAGTGACACCTACACTACACCACCACCACCAGTGACACCTGCACTACTCTACACCACCAGTGACACCTACACTACACCACCACCACCACCAGTGACACCTACACTACACCACCACCACCAGTGACACCTACACTACACCACCACCACCAGTGACACCTACACTACACTACACCACCAGTGACACCTACACTACACCACCACCACCAGTGACACCTACACCACCACCACCAGTGACACCTACACTACACCACCACCAGAGACACCTGCGCTACACCACCACCAGTGACACCTGCACTACACTACACCACCAGAGACACCTACACTACACCACCACCACCAATGACACCTACACTACACCACCACCACCAGTGACACCTACACTGCACCATTACCACCAGTGACACCTACACCACCACCACCAGTGACACCTGCACTACACCACTACCAGAGACACCTACACTACACCACCACCACCACCAGTGACACCTGCACTACACCACTACCACCAGTGACACCTGCACTACACCACCACCACCAGTGACACCTGCACTACACCACCACCACCAGAGACACCTGCACTACACAACCACCAGTGACACCTGCAGTACACCACCACCACCAGAGACACTTGCACTACACCACCACCACCAGTGACACCTACACTACACACCACCACCAGTGACACCTACACTAAACCACCACCACCAGAGACACCTACACTACACCACCACTAGAGACACCTACACTACACCACCACCACCAGTGACACCTACACTACACCACCCCAGAGACACCTACACTACACCACCACTAGAGACACCTACACTACACCACCACCACCAGTGACACCTACACTACACCACCCACCACCAGTGACACTACACTACACCACCCACCACCAGTGACACCTACACTACACCACCACCACCAGTGACACCTACACTACACCACCACACCAGTGACACCTGCACTACACCCCACCACCAGAGACACCTGCACTACACAACCACCACCAGAGACACGCACTACACAACCACCAGTGACACCTGCAGTACACCACCACCACCGAGACACTTGCACGACACCACCACCACCAGAGACACCTACACTACATCACCACACCAGTGACATCTGCACTACACCACCAGAGACACCTGCACTACACCACCACCAGTGACACCTACACACACCACCACCACCAGAGACACCTGCACTACACCACCACCACCAGAGACACACTGCACTACACCACCACCACCAGAGACACCTCACTACACACACACCACCAGTGACACCTGCACTACAACACTACCACCACAGTGACACACTACACTACACCACCACCACCAGTGACACCTACACTACACCACCACCACCAGTGACACCTACACTACACCACCACCACCAGTGACACCTACACTTACACCACCACCACCAGAGCACCTACACTACAGCACACACACCATAGACCCTACACTACACCCCACCACCAGTGACACCTACACTACACCACCACCACCAGTGCACCTACACTACACCACCACCACCACCAGAGAGACCTGCACTTCACCACCACCACCAGTGACACCCACACTACACCACCACCAACATAGACACCTGCACTACACCACCACCACCACCAGTAGACACCTGCACTACACCACACACCCCAGTGACACCTACCTACACCACCACCACCATGACACCTACACTACACCACCACCAGAGACACCTACACTACACCACCACCAGTGACACCTACACCAACCACCACCAACCAGTGACACCTACACTACACCACCACCACCAGTGACACCTACACTACACACCACCACCAGTGACACCTACACTACACACCACCACCACCAGTGACACCTTACACTACACCACCACCACCAGTGACACCTACACTACACCACACCACCACCAGTAGACACCTGCACTACACCACCACCACCACCAGTGACACCTACACTACACCACCACCACCACCAGTGACACTACACTACACCACCACCACCACCAGTGACACCTACACTACACCACCACCACCGACCAGTGACAACGCTACACTACACCACCAACCACCACCAGTGACACCTACACTACACCAACCCACCACCAGTGACACTACACTACAACCACCACCACCACCAAGTGACACCTGACACTACACCACCAACCACCAACAGTGACACCTACACTACACACCACCACCAGTGACACCTACACTACACCACCACCACCACCAGTGACACCTACACTACACCACCACCAGTGACACCTACACTACACCACCACCAGTGACACCTACACTACACCACCACCACCACCAGTGACACCTACACCACACCACCACCACCACCAGTGACACCTACACTACACCACCACCACCACCAGTGACACCTACACTACACCACCACCACCAGTGACACCTGCACTACACCACCACCACCAGAGACACCTGCACTACACCACCACCACCAAGACACCTACACTACACCACCACCACCAGACACACCTACACTACACCACCACCAGAGACACCTACACTACACACCACAACCAGACACACCTACACTACACTACCACCACCAGACACACCTGCACTACTACACACCACCACCAGTGACACCTACACTACACCACCACCACCAGTGACACCTACACTACACCACCACCACCAGTGACACCTACACTACACCACCACCACCAGTGACACCTGCACTACCCTACACCACCAGTAGACACCTACACTACCCACCACCACCACCAGTGACACCTACACTACACCACCACCACCAGTGACACCTACACTACACCACCACCACCAGTGACACCTACACTACAACCACCACCACCACCAGTGACACCTACACTACACCAACTACCAGAGACACCTACACGACACCACCACCACCACGCAGTGACACCTGCACTACACCACTAACCACCAGTGACACCTGCACACACCACCACCACCAGTGACACCTGCACTACACCACCACCACCCAGATGACACCTGCACTACACAACCCTCCAGTGACACTGCAGTACACCACCACCACCAGAGACACTTGCACTACACCACCACCACCAGAGACACCTACACTACACCACCACCAGTGAAACCTACACTACACCACCACCACCAAGTGACATCTGCACATCCACCACCAGAGACACCTGCAACTACACCACCACCAGGACCCTACACATACACCAACCACCACCAGAGACACCTAGCACTACACACACCACCAGAGACACCTGCACTACACCCCACCACCAGAGACACCTAGCACTACACCACCACCACCAGAGACACCTGCACTACACCACCACCACCAGAGACACCTGCACTACACCACCACCACCAGTGACACCGCACTACACCACCACCACCAGTGACACCTACACTGCACCACCACCACCACCAGTGACACCTACACTACACCACCACCACCAGTGACACCTACACTACACCACCACCACCAGAGACACCTACACTACACCACCACTAGAGACACCTACACTACACCACCACCACCAGTGACACCTACACTACACCACCACCACCAGTGACACCTACACTACACCACCACCACCAGTGACACCTACACTACACCACCACCCACCACCACCACCACCAGAGACCTGCACTTCACCACCACCACCAGTGACACCCACACTACACCACCACCACCAGAGACACCTGCACTACACCACCACCACCACCAGAGACACTGCACTACACCACACCACCAGTGACACCTACACTACACCACCACCACCAGTGACACCTACACTACACCACCACCACCAGTGACACCTACACTACACCACCAGTGACACCTACACTACACCACCACCAGCGACACCTACCCAACACCACCACCAGTGACACCTACACTATACCACCACCACCACCACCAGTGACACCTACACTACACCACCACCACCACCACCAGTGACACCTACACTACACCACCACCACCACCAGTGACACCTACACTACACCACCACCACCAGTGACACCTGCACTACACCACCAACAGTGACACCTGCACTACACCACCACCACCAGTGACACCTACACTACACCACCACCACCACCAGTGACACCTACACTACACACACCACCACCAGTGACACCTACACTACACCACCACCACCACCAGTGACACCTACACTACACCACCACCACCACCAGTGACACCTACACTAACACCACCACCACCACCAGTGACACCTACACTACACCACCACCACCACCAGTG
>NW_027190617.1:0-31280 GCF_040958095.1 Procambarus clarkii
CCACCATCTCCCAAGAGCACTAGAGCAAGTGAGGGGTCATTTTTACGTTTTTCATCAAGTCCCTGTTAATATAAGAGAACACTGTGTGTATGCTTGATGCACAACTCTCCTAAACACGAGAGTGAAGTTATACAACTTTAGAACACTTTCCCACCAGGAGACTCGAACCCCAGCCAGCACAGAAGCCTTCCAGCAACTGGCATAACAGGTACGCCTTTAACCCACTGCACCACTGCTCAGACCCTTAAAAGAGATGGTAATTTTGGAGTATTTATATATACCAAAGACCACCATCTCCCAAGAGCACTAGAGCACGTGAGGGGTCATTTTTACGTTTTTCATCAAGTCCCTGTTAATATGGGAGAACACTGTGTCTATTCTTGATGCACAACTCTCCTAAACACGAGAGTGAAGTTATACAACTTTAGAACACTTTCCTACCAAGAGACTCGAACCCAAGCCAGCACAGAAGCCTTCCAGCAACTGGCATAACAGGTACGCCTTTAACCCACTGCACCACCGCTCAGACCCTTATAGGAGATGGTAATTTCGGAGTATTTATACACACCAAAGACCACCGTCTCCCAAGAGCACTAGAGCAAGTGAGAGGTCATTTTTACGTTTTTAATCAAGTCCCTGCTAATATGGGAGAACACTGTGTCTATGCTTGATGCACAACTCTCCTAAACACAAGAGTGAAGTTATACAACTTTAGAACACTATCACACCAGGAGACTCAAACCCTAGCCAGCACAGATGCCTTCCAGCAACTGGCAGACCAGGTACGCCTTTAACCCACTGCACCACAGCTCAGACCCTTAAAAGAGATGGTAATTTCAGAGTATTTATACACACCAAAGACTACCATCTCCCAAGAGCACTAGAGCAAGTGAGGGGTCATTTTTATGTTTTTCGTCAAGTCCCAGTTAATATGGGAGAACACTGTGTCTATGCTTGATGCACAACTCTCCTAAACACGAGAGTGAAGTTATACAACTTTAGAACACTTTCCCACCAGGAGACTCGAACCCTAGCCAGCACAGAAGCCTTCCAGCAACTGGCATAACAGGTACGCCTTTAACCCACTGCACCACCGCTCAGACCCTTAAAAGAGATGGTAATTTCGGAGTATTTATACACACCAAAGACCACCGTCTCCCAAGAGCACTAGAGCAAGTGAGAGGTCATTTTTACGTTTTTCATCAAGTCCCGGTTAATATGGGAGAACACTGTGTCTATGCTTAATGCACAATTCTCCTAAACACGAGAGTGAAGGTTTACAACTTTATAACACTTTCCCACCAGGAGACTCGAACCCTAGCCAGCACAGAAGCCTTCCAGCAACTTGCATAACAGTTACGCTTTTAACCCACTGCACCACCGCTCAGACCCTTAAAAGAGATGGTAATTTCAGAGTATTTATACACACCAAAGACCACCATCTCCCAAGAGAACTAGAGCAAGTGAGGGGTCATTTTTACGTTTTTCATCAAGTCCCTGCTAATATGGGAGAACACTGTGTCTATGCTTGATGCACAACTCTCCTAAACACGAGAGTGAAGTTATACAACTTTAGAACACTATCCCACCAGGAGACTCAAACCCTAGCCAGCACAGATGCCTTCCAGCAACTGGCAGACCAGGTATGCCTTTAACCCACTGCACCACAGCTCAGACCCTTAAAAGAGATGGTAATTTCGGAGTATTTATACACACCAAAGACCACCATCTCCCAAGAGCACTAGAGCAAGTGAGGGGTCATTTTTACGTTTTTCATCAAGTCCCTGTTAATATGGGAGAACACTGTGTCTATTCTTGATGCACAACTCTCCTAAACACGAGAGTGAAGTTATACAACTTTAGAACACTTTCCCACCAGGAGACTCGAACCCTAGCCAGCACAGAAGCCTTCCAGCAACTGGCATAACAGGTACGCTCTTAACCCACTGCACCACCGCTCAGACCCTTAAAAGAGATGGTAATTTCGGAGTATATATACATACCAAAGACCACCATCTCCCAAGAGCACTAGAGAAAGTGAGGGGTCATTTTTACGTTTTTCATCAAGTCCCTGTTAATATGGGAGAACACTGTGTCTATGCTTGATGCACAACTCTCCTAAACACGAGAGTGAAGTTATACAACTTTAGAACACTTTCCCACCAGGAGACTCGAACCCTAGCCAGCACAGAAGCCTTCCAGCAACTGGCATAACAGGTACGCCTTTAACCCACTGCACCACCGCTCAGACCCTTAAAAGAGATGGTAATTTCGGAGTATTTATACACACCAAAGACCACCGTCTCCCAAGAGCACTAGAGCAAGTGAGAGGTCATTTTTACGTTCTTCATCATGTCCCTGCTAATATGGGAGAACACAGAGTCTATGCTTGATGCACAACTCTCTTAAACACGAGAGTGAAGTTATACAACTTTAGAACACTTTCCCACCAGGAGACTCAAACCCTAGCAAGCACAGATGCCTTCCAGCAACTGGCAGACCAGGTACGCCTTTAACCCACTGCACCACAGCTCAGACCCTTAAAAGAGATGGTAATTTCGGAGTATTTATACACACCAAAGACCACCATCTCCCAAGAGCACTAGAGCAAGTGAGGGGTCATTTTTACATTTTTCATCAAGTCCCTGTTAATATGGGAGAACACTGTGTCTATTCTTGATGTACAACTCTCCTAAACACGAGAGTGAATTTATACAACTTTAGAACACTTTCCCACCAGGAGACTCGAACCCTAGCCAGCACAGAAGCCTTCTAGCAACTGGCATAACAGGTACGCTTTTAACCCACTGCACCACCGCTCAGACCCTTAAAAGAGATGGTAATTTCGGAGTATATATACACACCAAAGACCACCATCTCCCAAGAGCACTAGAGAAAGTGAGGGGTCATTTTTACGTTTTTCATCAAGTCCCTGTTAATATGGGAGAACACTGTGTCTGTGCTTGATGCACAACTCTCCTAAACACGAGAGTGAAGTTATACAACTTTAGAACACTTTCCCACCAGGAGACTTGAACCCTAGCCAGCACAGAAGCCTTCCAGCAACTGGCATAACAGGTACGCCTTTAACCCACTGCACCACCGCTCAGACCCTTAAAAGAGATGGTAATTTCGGAGTATTTATACACACCAAAGAACACTGTCTCCCAAGAGCTCTAGAGCAAGTGAGAGGTCATTTTTACGTTTTTCATCATGTCCCTGCTAATATGGGAGAACACTGTGTCTATGCTTGATGCACAACTCTCTTAAACACGAGAGTGAAGTTATACAACTTTAGAACACTTTCCCACCAGGAGACTCGAACCCTAGCCAGCACAGAAGCCTTCCAGCAACTGGCATAACAGATTCGCCTTTAACCCACTGCACCACTGCTCAGACCCTTAAAAGAGATAGTAATTTCGGAGTATTTATACACACCAAAGACCACCATCTCCCAAGAGCACTAGAGCAAGTGAGGGGTCATTTTTACGTTTTTCATCAAGTCCCTGTTAATATAAGAGAACACTGTGTGTATGCTTGATGCACAACTCTCCTAAACACGAGAGTGAAGTTATACAACTTTAGAACACTTTCCCACCAGGAGACTCGAACCCCAGCCAGCACAGAAGCCTTCCAGCAACTGGCATAACAGGTACGCCTTTAACCCACTGCACTACCGCTCAGACCCTTATAGGAGATGGTAATTTCGGAGTATTTATACACACCAAAGACCACTATCTCCCAAGAGCACTAGAGCAAGTGAGAGGTCATTTTTACGTTTTTCATCAAGTCCCTGTTAGTATGGGAGAACACTGTGTCAATGCTTGATGCACAACACTCCTAAACACGAGAGTGAAGTTATACAACTTTAGAACACTTTCCCACCAGGAGACTCGAACCCTAGCCAGCACAGAAGCCTTCCAGCAACTGGCATAACAGGGACGCCTTTAACCCACTGCACAACCGCTCAGACCCGAAAAAAGAGATAGTAATTTCGGAGTATTTATACACACCAAAGACCACCATCTCCCAAGAGCCCTAGAGCAAGTGAGGGGTCATTTTTACGTTTTTCATCAAGTCCCTGTTAATATGGGCGAACACTGTGTCTATGCTTAATGCACAATTCTCCTAAACACGAGAGTGAAGGTTTACAACTTTATAATACTTTCCCACCAGGAGACTCGAACCCTAGCCAGCACAGAAGCATTCCAGCAACTTGCATTACAGTTACACCTTTAACCCACTGCACCACCGCTCAGACCCTGAAAAGAGATGGTAATTTCGGAGTATTTATACACACCAAAGACCACCGTCTCCCAAGAGCACTAGAGCAAGTGAGAGGTCATTTTTACGTTTTTCGTCAAGTCCCTGCTAATATGGGAGAACACTGTGTCTATGCTTGATGCACAACTCTCCTAAACACGAGAGTGAAGTTATACAACTTTAGAACACTATCCCACCAGGAGAGTCAAACCCTAGCCAGCACAGATGCCTTCCAGCAACTGGCAGACCAGGTATGCCTTTAACCCACTGCACCACAGCTCAGACCCTTAAAAGAGATGGTAATTGCAGAGTATTTATACACACCAAAGACCACCATCTCCCAAGAGCACTAGAGCAAGTGAGGGGTCATTTTTACGTTTTTCATCAAGTCCCTGTTAATATAGGAGAACACTGTGTCTATGCTTGATGCACAACTCTCCTAAACACGAGAGTGAAGTTATACAACTTTAGAACACTTTCCCACCAGGAGACTCGAACCCTAGCCAGCACAGAAACCTTCCAGCAACTGGCATAACAGGTACGCTTTTAACCCACTGCACCACCGCTCAGACCCTTAAAAGAGATGGTAATTTCGGAGTATATATACACACCAAAGACCACCATCTCCCAAGAGCACTACAGAAAGTGAGGGGTCATTTTTTACGTTTTTCATCAAGTCCCTGGTAATATGGGAGAACACTGTGTCTATGCTTGATGCACAACTCTCCTAAACACGAGAGTGAAGTTATACACCTTTAGAACACTTTCCCACCAGGAGACTCGAACCCTAGCCAGCACAGAAGCCTTCCAGCAAATGGCATAACAGGTACGCCTTTAACCCACTGCACCACAGCTCAGACCCTTAAAAGAGATGGTAATTTCGGAGTATTTATACACACCAAAGACCACCGTCTCCCAAGAGCACTAGAGCAAGTGAGAGGTCATTTTTACGTTTTTCATCATGTCCCTGCTAATATGGGAGAACACTGTGTCTATGCTTGATGCACAACTCTCCTAAACACGAGAGTGAAGTTATGCAACTTTAGAACACTTTCCCACCAGGACACTCGAACCCTAGCCAGCACAGAAGCCTTCCAGCAACTGGCATAACAGGTACGCTTTTAACCCACTGCACCACCGCTCAGACCCTTAAAAGAGATGGTAATTTCGGAGTATATATACACACCAAAGACCACCATCTCCCAAGAGCACTAGAGAAAGTGAGGGGTCATTTTTACGTTTTTCATCAAGTCCCTGCAAATATGGGAGAACACTGTGTCTATGCTTGATGCACAACTCTCCTAAACACGAGAGTGAAGTTATACAATTTAGAACACTTTCCCACCAGGAGACTCAAACCCTAGCCAGCACAGATGCCTTCCAGCAACTGGCAGACCAGGTACGCTTTTAACCCACTGCACCACAGCTCAGATTCTTAAAAGAGATGGTAATTTCGGAGAATTAATACACACCAAAGACCACCATCTCCCAAGAGCACTAGAGCAAGTGAGGGGTCATTTTTAGGTTTTTCATCAAGTCCCTGTTAATATGGGAGAACACTGTGTCTATGCTTAATGCACAATTCTCCTAAACACGAGAGTGAAGTTATACAACTTTAGAACACTTTCCCACCAGGAGACTCGAACCCTAGCCAGCACAGAAGCCTTCCAGCAACTGGCATAACAGGTACGCTTTTAACCCACTGCACCACCACTCAGACCCTTAAAAGAGATGGTAATTTCGGAGTATATATACACACCAAATACCACCATCTCCCAAGAGCACTAGAGAAAGTGAGGGGTAATTTTTACGTTTTTCATCAAGTCCCTGTTAATATGGGTGAACACTGTGTCTATGCTTGATGCACAACTCTCCTAAACACGAGAGTGAAGTTATACAACTTTAGAACACTTTCCCACCAGGAGACTCGAACCCTAGCCAGCACAGAAGCCTTCCAGCAACTGGCATAACAGGTACGCCTTTAACCCACTGCACCACCGCTCAGTCCCTTAAAAGAGATGGTAATTTCGGAGTATATATACACACCAAAGACCACCGTCTCCCAAGAGCACTAGAGCAAGTGAGAGGTCATTTTTACGTTTTTCATCAAGTCCCTGCTAATATGGGAGAACACTGTGTCTATTCTTGATGCACAACTCTCCTAAACATGAGAGTCAAGTTATACAACTTTAGAACATTTTCCCACCAGGAGACTCGAACCCTAGCCAGCACAGAAGCCTTCCAGCAACTGGCATAACAGGTACGCTTTTAACCCACTGCACCACCGCTCAGACCCTTAAAAGAGATGGTAATTTCGGAGTATATATACACACCAAAGACCACCATCTCCCAAGAGCACTAGAGAAAGTGAGGGGTCATTTTTACGTTTTTCATCAAGTCCCTGTTAATTTGGGAGAACACTGTGTCTATGCTTGATGCACAACTCTCCTAAACACGAGAGTGAAGTTATACAACTTTAGAACACTTTCCCACCAGGACACTCGAACCCTAGCCAGCACAGAAGCCTTCCAGCAACTGGCATAACAGGTACGCCTTTAACCCACTGCACCACCGCTCAGACCCTTAAAAGAGATGGTAATTTCGGAGTATTTATACACACCAAAGACCACCGTCTCCCAAGAGCACTAGAGGAAGTGAGAGGTCATTTTTACGTTTTTCGTCATGTCCCTGCTAATATGGGAGAACACTGTGTCTATGCTTGATGCACAACTCTTCTAAACACGAGAGTGAAGTTATACAACTTTAGAACACTTTCCCACCAGGAGACTCAAACCCTAGCCAGCACAGATGCCTTCCAGCAACTGGCAGACCAGGTACGCTTTTAACCCACTGCACCACAGCTCAGACCCTTAAAAGAGATGGTAATTTCGGAGTATTTATACACACCAAAGACCACCATCTCCCAAGAGCACTAGAGCAAGTGAGAGGTCATTTTTACGTTTTTCATCAAGTCCCTGTTAATATGGGAAAACACTGTGTCTATGCTTGATGCACAACTCTAATAAACACGAGAGTGAAGTTATACAACTTTAGAACACTTTCCCACCAAGAGACTCGAACCCTAGCCAGCACAGAAGCCTTCCAGCAACTGGCATAACAGGTACTTTTTTAACCCACTGCAACACCGCTCAGACCCATAAAAGAGATGATAATTTCAGAGAATTTATACACACCAAAGACCACCATCTCCCAAGAGCACTAGAGCAAGTGTGGGGTCATTTTTACGTTTTTCATCAAGTCCCTGTTAATATGGGAGAACACTGTGTCTATGCTTAATGCACAATTCTCCTAAACACGAGAGTGAAGGTTTACAACTTTATAACACTTTCCCACCAGGAGACTCGAACCCTAGCCAGCACAGAAGCCTTCCAGCAACTTGCATAACAGTTACGCTTTTAACCCACTGCACCACCGCTCAGACCCTTAAAAGAGATGGTAATTTCAGAGTATTTATACACACCAAAGACCACCATCTCCCAAGAGAACTAGAGCAAGTGAGGGGTCATTTTTACGTTTTTCATCAAGTCCCTGCTAATATGGGAGAACACTGCGTCTATGCTTGATGCACAACTCTCCTAAACACGAGAGTGAAGTTATACAACTTTAGAACACTATCCCACCAGGAGACTCAAACCCTAGCCAGCACAGAAGCCTTCCCTCAACTTGCATAACAGTTACGCTTTTAACCCACTGCACCACCGCTCAGACCCTTAAAAGAGATGGTAATTTCAGAGTATTTATACACACCAAAGACCACCATCTCCCAAGAGAACTAGAGCAAGTGAGGGGTCATTTTTACGTTTTTCATCAAGTCCCTGCTAATATGGGAGAACACTGTGTCTATGCTTGATGCACAACTCTCCTAAACACGAGAGTGAAGTTATACAACTTTAGAACACTATCCCACCAGGAGACTCAAACCCTAGCCAGCACAGATGCCTTCCAGCAACTGGCAGACCAGGTATGCCTTTAACCCACTGCACCACCGCTCAGACCCTTAAAAGAGATGGTAATTTCGGAGTATTTATAAACACCAAAGACCACCGTCTCCCAAGAGCACTAGAGCAAGTGAGAGGTCATTTTTACGTTCTTCATCATGTCCCTGCTAATATGGGAGAACACAGAGTCTATGCTTGATGCACAACTCTCTTAAACACGAGAGTGAAGTTATACAACTTTAGAACACTTTCCCACCAGGAGACTCGAACCCTAGCCAGCACAGAAGCCTTCCAGCAACTGGCATAATAGTTACGCCTTTAACCCACTGCACCACCGCTGAGACCCTTAAAAGAGATGGTAATTTCGGAGTATTTATACACACCAAAGACCACCATCTCCCAAGAGCACTAGAGCAAGTGTGGGGTCATTTTTACGTTTTTCATCAAGTCCCTGTTAATATGGGAGAACACTGTGTCTATGCTTAATGCACAATTCTCCTAAACACGAGAATGAAGGTTTACAACTTTATAACACTTTCCCACCAGGAGACTCGAACCCTAGCCAGCACAGAAGCCTTCCAGCAACTTGCATAACAGTTACGCTTTTAACCCACTGCACCACTGCTCAGACCCTTAAAAGAGATGGTAATTTCGGAGTATTTATACACACCAAAGACCACCATCTCCCAAGAGAACTAGAGCAAGTGAGGGGTCATTTTTACGTTTTTCATCAAGTCCCTGTTAATATGGGAGAACACTGTGTCTATGCTTGATGCACAACTCTCCTAAACACGAGAGTGAAGTTATACAACTTTAGAACACTTTCCCACCAGGAGACTCAAACCCTAGCAAGCACAGATGCCTTCCAGCAACTGGCAGACCAGGTACGCCTTTAACCCACTGCACCACAGCTCAGACCCTTAAAAGAGATGGTAATTTCGGAGTATTTATACACACCAAAGACCACCATCTCCCAAGAGCACTAGAGCAAGTGAGGGGTCATTTTTACATTTTTCATCAAGTCCCGGTTAATATGGGAGAACACTGTGTCTATTCTTGATGTACAACTCTCCTAAACACGAGAGTGAAGTTATACAACTTTAGAACACTTTCCCACCAGGAGACTCGAACCCTAGCCAGCACAGAAGCCTTCTAGCAACTGGCATAACAGGTACGCTTTTAACCCACTGCACCACCGCTCAGACCCTTAAAAGAGATGGTAATTTCGGAGTATATATACACACCAAAGACCACCATCTCCCAAGAGCACTAGAGAAAGTGAGGGGTCATTTTTACGTTTTTCATCAAGTCCCTGTTAATATGGGAGAACACTGTGTCTGTGCTTGATGCACAACTCTCCTAAACACGAGAGTGAAGTTATACAACTTTAGAACACTTTCCCACCAGGAGACTTGAACCCTAGCCAGCACAGAAGCCTTCCAGCAACTGGCATAACAGGTACGCCTTTAACCCACTGCACCACCGCTCAGACCCTTAAGAGAGATGGTAATTTCGGAGTATTTATACACACCAAAGAACACTGTCTCCAAAGAGCTCTAGAGCAAGTGAGAGGTCATTTTTACGATTTTCATCATGTCCCTGCTAATATGGGAGAACACTGTGTCTATGCTTGATGCACAACTCTCTTAAACACGAGAGTGAAGTTATACAACTTTAGAACACTTTCCCACCAGGAGACTCGAACCCTAGCCAGTACAGAAGCCTAGCAGCAACTGGCATAACAGGTACGCCTTTAACCCACTGCACCACTGCTCAGACCCTTAAAAGAGATGGTAATTTTGGAGTATTTATATATACCAAAGACCACCATCTCCCAAGAGCACTAGAGCACGTGAGGGGTCATTTTTACGTTTTTCATCAAGTCCCTGTTAATATGGGAGAACACTGTGTCTATTCTTGATGCACAACTCTCCTAAACACGAGAGTGAAGTTATACAACTTTAGAACACTTTCCCACCAGGAGACTCGAACCCTAGCCAGCACAGAAGCCTTCCAGCAACTGGCATAACAGGGACGCCTTTAACCCACTGCACAACCGCTCAGACCCGAAAAAGAGATAGTAATTTCGGAGTATTTATACACACCAAAGACCACCATCTCCCAAGAGCCCTAGAGCAAGTGAGGGGTCATTTTTACGTTTTTCATCAAGTCCCTGTTAATATGGGCGAACACTGTGTCTATGCTTAATGCACAATTCTCCTAAACACGAGAGTGAAGGTTTACAACTTTATAATACTTTCCCACCAGGAGACTCGAACCCTAGCCAGCACAGAAGCATTCCAGCAACTTGCATTACAGTTACACCTTTAACCCACTGCACCACCGCTCAGACCCTGAAAAGAGATGGTAATTTCGGAGTATTTATACACACCAAAGACCACCGTCTCCCAAGAGCACTAGAGCAAGTGAGAGGTCATTTTTACGTTTTTCATCAAGTCCCTGCTAATATGGGAGAACACTGTGTCTATGCTTGATGCACAACTCTCCTAAACACGAGAGTGAAGTTATACAACTTTAGAACACTATCCCACCAGGAGACTCAAACCCTAGCCAGCACAGATGCCTTCCAGCAACTGGCAGACCAGGTATGCCTTTAACCCACTGCACCACAGCTCAGACCCTTAAAAGAGATGGTAATTTCAGATTATTTATACACACCAAAGACCACCATCTCCCAAGAGCACTAGAGCAAGTGAGGGGTCATTTTTACGTTTTTCATCAAGTCCCTGTTAATATAGGAGAACACTGTGTCTATGCTTGATGCACAACTCTCCTAAACACGAGAGTAAAATTATACAACTTTAGAACACTTTCCCACCAGGAGACTCAAACCCTAGCCAGCACAGATGCCTTCCAGCAACTGGCAGACCAGGTACGCTTTTAACCCACTGCACCACAGCTCAGACCCTTAAAAGAGATGGTAATTTCGGAGTATTTATACACACCAAAGACCACCATCTCGAAAGAGCACTAGAGCAAGTGAGAGGTCATTTTTACGTTTTTCATCAAGTCCCTGGTAATATGGGAGAACACTGTGTCTATGCTTGATGCACAACTCTCCTAAACACGAGAGTGAAGTTATACACCTTTAGAACACTTTCCCACCAGGAGACTCGAACCCTAGCCAGCACAGAAGCCTTCCAGCAACTGGCATAACAGGTACGCCTTTAACCCCTGCACCACAGCTCAGACCCTTAAAAGAGATGGTAATTTCGGAGTATTTATACACACCAAAGACCACCGTCTCCCAAGAGCACTAGAGCAAGTGAGGGGTCATTTTTACGTTTTTCATCAAGTCCCTGCTAATATGGGAGAACACTGTGTCTATGCTTGATGCACAACTCTCCTAAACACGAGAGTGAAGTTATACAACTTTAGAACACTTTCCCACCAGGAGACTCAAACCCTAGCCAGCACAGATGCCTTCCAGCAACTGGCAGACCAGGTACGCTTTTAACCCACTGCACCACAGATCAGATTCTTAAAAGAGATGGTAATTTCGGAGAATTAATACACACCAAAGACCACCATCTCCCAAGAGCAATAGAGCAAGTGAGGGGTCATTTTTACGTTTTTCATCAAGTCCCTGTTAATATGGGAGAACACTGTGTCTATGCTTAATGCACAATTCTCCTAAACACGAGAGTGAAGTTATACAACTTTAGAACACTTTCCCACCAGGAGACTCGAACCCTAGCCAGCACAGAAGCCTTCCAGCAACTGGCATAACAGGTACGCTTTTAACCCACTGCACCACCACTCAGACCCTTAAAAGAGATGGTAATTTCGGAGTATATATACACACCAAATACCACCATCTCCCAAGAGCACTAGAGAAAGTGAGGGGTAATTTTTACGTTTTTCATCAAGTCCCTGTTAATATGGGAGAACACTGTGTCTATGCTTGATGCACAACTCTCCTAAACACGAGAGTGAAGTTATACAACTTTAGAACACTTTCCCAGCAGGAGACTCGAACCCTAGCCAGCACAGAAGCCTTCCAGCAACTGGCATAACAGGTACGCCTTTTACCCACTGCACCACCGCTCAGACCCTTAAAAGAGATGGTAATTTCGGAGTATATATACACACCAAAGACCACCGTCTCCCAAGAGCACTAGAGCAAGTGAGAGGTCATTTTTACGTTTTTCATCAAGTCCCTGCTAATATGGGAGAACACTGTGTCTATTCTTGATGCACAACTCTCCTAAACATGAGAGTGAAGTTATACAACTTTAGAACATTTTCCCACCAGGAGACTCGAACCCTAGCCAGCACAGAAGCCTTCCAGCAACTGGCATAACAGGTACGCTTTTAACCCACTGCACCACCGCTCAGACCCTTAAAAGAGATGGTAATTTCGGAGTATATATACACACCAAAGACCACCATCTCCCAAGAGCACTAGAGAAAGTGAGGGGTCATTTTTACGTTTTTCATCAAGTCCCTGTTAATTAGGGAGAACACTGTGTCTATGCTTGATGCACAACTCTCCTAAACACGAGAGTGAAGTTATACAACTTTAGAACACTTTCCCACCAGGACACTCGAACCCTAGCCAGCACAGAAGCCTTCCAGCAACTGGCATAACAGGTACGCCTTTAACCCACTGCACCACCGCTCAGACCCTTAAAAGAGATGGTAATTTCGGAGTATTTATACACACCAAAGACCACCGTCTCCCAAGAGCACTAGAGGAAGTGAGAGGTCATTTTTACGTTTTTCATCATGTCCCTGCTAATATGGGAGAACACTGTGTCTATGCTTGATGCACAACTCTTCTAAACACGAGAGTGAAGTTATACAACTTTAGAACACTTTCCCACCAGGAGACTCAAACCCTAGCCAGCACAGATGCCTTCCAGCAACTGGCAGACCAGGTACGCTTTTAACCCACTGCACCACAGCTCAGACCCTTAAAAGAGATGGTAATTTCGGAGTATTTATACACACCAAAGACCACCATCTCCCAAGAGCACTAGAGCAAGTGAGAGGTCATTTTTACGTTTTTCATCAAGTCCCTGTTAATATGGGAAAACACTGTGTCTATGCTTGATGCACAACTCTATTAAACACGAGAGTGAAGTTATACAACTTTAGAACACTTTCCCACCAAGAGACTCGAACCCTAGCCAGCACAGAAGCCTTCCAGCAACTGGCATAACAGGTACTTTTTTAACCCACTGCAACACCGCTCAGACAATTAAAAGAGATGGTAATTTCGGAGTATATATACACACCAAAGACCACCATCTCCCAAGAGCACTACAGAAAGTGAGGGGTCATTTTTTACGTTTTTCATCAAGTCCCTGTTAATATGGGAGAACACTGTGTCTATGCTTGATGCACAACTCTCCTAAACACGAGAGTGAAGTTATACACCTTTAGAACACTTTCCCACCAGGAGACTCGAACCCTAGCCAGCACAGAAGCCTTCCAGCAACTGGCATAACAGGTACGCCTTTAACCCACTGCACCACAGCTCAGACCCTTAAAAGAGATGGTAATTTCGGAGTATTTATACACACCAAAGACCACCGTCTCCCAAGAGCACTAGAGCAAGTGAGAGGTCATTTTTACGTTTTTAATCATGTCCCTGCTAATATGGGAGAACACTGTGTCTATGCTTGATGCACAACTCTCCTAAACACGAGAGTGAAGTTATGCAACTTTAGAACACTTTCCCACTAGGAGACTAAAACCCTAGCCAGCACAGATGCCATCCAGCAACTGGCAGACCAGGTACGCCTTTAACCCACTGCACCACAGCTCAGACCCTTAAAAGAGATGGTAATTTCGGAGTATTTATACACACCAAAGACCACCATCTCCCAAGAGCACTAGAGCAAGTGAAGGGTCATTTTTACGTTTTTCATCAAGTCCCTGTTAATATGTGGGAACACTGTGTCTATTCTTGATGCACAACTCTCCTAAACACGAGAGTGAAGTTATACAACTTTAGAACACTTTCCCACCAGGAGACTCGAACCCTAGCCAGCACAGAAGCCTTCCAGCAACTGGCATAACAGGTACGCTTTTAACCCACTGCACCACCGCTCAGACCCTTAAAAGAGATGGTAATTTCGGAGTATATATACACACCAAAGACCACCATCTCCCAAGAGCACTAGAGAAAGTGAGGGGTCATTTTTACGTTTTTCATCAAGTCCCTGTTAATTAGGGAGAACACTGTGTCTATGCTTGATGCACAACTCTCCTAAACACGAGAGTGAAGTTATACAACTTTAGAACACTTTCCCACCAGGACACTCGAACCCTAGCCAGCACAGAAGCCTTCCAGCAACTGGCATAACAGGTACGCCTTTAACCCACTGCACCACCGCTCGTACCCTTAAAAGAGATGGTAATTTCGGAGTATTTATACACACCAAAGACCACCGTCTCCCAAGAGCACTAGAGCAAGTGAGAGGTCATTTTTACGTTTTTCATCATGTCCCTGCTAATATGGAAGAACACTGTATCTATGCTTGATGCACAACTCTCCTAAACACGAGAGTGAAGTTATACAACTTTAGAACACTTTCCCACCAGGAGACTCGAACCCTAGCCAGCACAGAAGCCTTCCAGCAACTGGCATAACAGTTACGCCTTTAACCCACTGCACCACCGCTCAGACCCTTAAAAGAGATGGTAATTTCGGGGTATTTATACACACCAAAGACCACCATCTCCCAAGAGCACTAGAGCAAGTGAAGGGTCATTTTTACGTTTTTCATCAAGTCCCTGTTAATATGTGGGAACACTGTGTCTATTCTTGATGCACAACTCTCCTAAACACGAGAGTGAAGTTATACAACTTTAGAACACTTTCCCACCAGGAGACTCGAACCCTAGCCAGCACAGAAGCCTTCCAGCAACTGGCATAACAGGTACGCTTTTAACCCACTGCACCACCGCTCAGACCCTTAAAAGAGATGGTAATTTCGGAGTATATATACACACCAAAGACCACCATCTCCCAAGAGCACTAGAGAAAGTGAGGGGTCATTTTTACGTTTTTCATCAAGTCCCTGTTAATTAGGGAGAACACTGTGTCTATGCTTGATGCACAACTCTCCTAAACACGAGAGTGAAGTTATACAACTTTAGAACACTTTCCCACCAGGACACTCGAACCCTAGCCAGCACAGAAGCCTTCCAGCAACTGGCATAACAGGTACGCCTTTAACCCACTGCACCACCGCTCGTACCCTTAAAAGAGATGGTAATTTCGGAGTATTTATACACACCAAAGACCACCGTCTCCCAAGAGCACTAGAGCAAGTGAGAGGTCATTTTTACGTTTTTCATCATGTCCCTGCTAATATGGAAGAACACTGTGTCTATGCTTGATGCACAACTCTCCTAAACACGAGAGTGAAGTTATACAACTTTAGAACACTTTCCCACCAGGAGACTCGAACCCTAGCCAGCACAGAAGCCTTCCAGCAACTGGCATAACAGTTACGCCTTTAACCCACTGCACCACCGCTCAGACCCTTAAAAGAGATGGTAATTTCGGAGTATTTATACACACCAAAGACAACCATCTTCCAAGAGCACTAGAGCAAGTGAGGGGTCATTTTTACGTTTTTCATCAAGTCCCTGTTAATATGGGAGAACACTGTGTCTATGCTTAATGGACAATTCTCCTAAACACGAGAGTGAAGGTTTACAACTTTATAATACTTTCCCACCAGGAGACTCGAACCCTAGCCAGCACAGAAGCATTCCAGCAACTTGCATTACAGTTACGCCTTTAACCCACTGCACCACCGCTCAGACCCTGAAAAGAGATGGTAATTTCGGAGTATTTATACACACCAAAGACCACCGTCTCCCAAGAGCACTAGAGCAAGTGAGAGGTCATTTTTACGTTTTTCATCAAGTCCCTGCTAATATGGGAGAACACTGTGTCTATGCTTGATGCACAACTCTCCTAAACACGAGAGTGAAGTTATACAACTTTAGAACACTTTCTCACCAGGAGACTCGAACCCTAGCCAGCACAGAAGCCTTCCAGCAACTGGCATAACAGGTACGCCTTTAACCCACTGCACCACCGCTCAGACCCTTAAAAGAGATGGTAATTTCGGAGTATTTATACACACCAAAGACCACCGTCTCCCAAGAGCATAAGAGCAAGTGAGAGGTCATTTTTACGTTTTTCATCATGTCCCTGCTAATATGGGAGAACACTGTGTCTATGCTTGATGCACAACTCTCTTAAACACTAGAGTGAAATTATACAACTTTAGAACACTTTCCCACCAGGAGACTCAAACCCTAGCCAGCACAGATGCCTTCCAGCAACTGGCAGACCAGGTACGCTTTTAACCCACTGCACCACAGCTCAGACCCTTAAAAGAGATGGTAATTTCGGAGTATTTATACACACCAAAGACTATCATCTCCCAAGAGCACTAGTGCAAGTGAAGGGTCATTTTTACGTTTTTCATCAAGTCCCTGTTAATATGTTGGAACACTGTGTCTATTCTTGATGCACAACTCTCCTAAACACGAGAGTGAAGTTATACAACTTTAGAACACTTTCCCACCAGGAGACTCGAACCCTAGCCAGCACAGAAGCCTTCCAGCAACTGGCATAACTGGTACGCTTTTAACCCACTGCACCACCGCTAAGACCCTTAAAAGAGATGGTAATTTCGGAGTATATATACACACCAAAGACCACCATCTCCCAAGAGCACTAGAGAAAGTGAGGGGTCATTTTTACGTTTTTCATCAAGTCCCTGTTAATTAGGGAGAACACTGTGTCTATGCTTGATGCACAACTCTCCTAAACACGAGAGTGAAGTTATACAACTTTAGAACACTTTCCCACCAGGACACTCGAACCCTAGCCAGCACAGAAGCCTTCCAGCAACTGGCATAACAGGTACGCCTTTAACCCACTGCACCACCGCTCGTACCCTTAAAAGAGATGGTAATTTCGGAGTATTTATACACACCAAAGACCACCGTCTCCCAAGAGCACTAGAGCAAGTGAGAGGTCATTTTTACGTTTTTCATCATGTCCCTGCTAATATGGAAGAACACTGTGTCTATGCTTGATGCACAACTCTCCTAAACACGAGAGTGAAGTTATACAACTTTAGAACACTTTCCCACCAGGAGACTCGAACCCTAGCCAGCACAGAAGCCTTCCAGCAACTGGCATAACAGTTACGCCTTTAACCCACTGCATCACCGCTCAGACCCTTAAAAGAGATGGTAATTTCGGAGTATTTATACACACCAAAGACCACCATCTTCCAAGAGCACTAGAGCAAGTGAGGGGTCATTTTTACGTTTTTCATCAAGTCCCTGTTAATATGGGAGAACACTGTGTCTATGTTTAATGCACAATTCTCCTAAACACGAGAGTGAAGGTTTACAACTTTATAATACTTTCCCACCAGGAGACTCGAACCCTAGCCAGCACAGAAGCATTCCAGCAACTTGCATTACAGTTACGCCTTTAACCCACTGCACCACCGCTCAGACCCTGAAAAGAGATGGTAATTTCGGAGTATTTATACACACCAAAGACCACCGTCTCCCAAGAGCACTAGAGCAAGTGAGAGGTCATTTTTACGTTTTTCATCAAGTCCCTGCTAATATGGGAGAACACTGTGTCTATGCTTGATGCACAACTCTCCTAAACACGAGAGTGAAGTTATACAACTTTAGAACACTATCCCACCAGGAGACTCAAACCCTAGCCAGCACAGATGCCTTCCAGCAACTGGCATAACAGGTACGCCTTTAACCCACTGCACCACAGCTCAGACCCTTAAAAGAGATGGTAATTTCGGAGTATTTATACACACCAAAGACCACCGTCTCCCAAGAGCACTAGAGCAAGTGAGAGGTCATTTTTACGTTTTTAATCATGTCCCTGCTAATATGGGAGAACACTGTGTCTATGCTTGATGCACAACTCTCCTAAACACGAGAGTGAAGTTATGCAACTTTAGAACACTTTCCTACTAGGAGACTAAAACCCTAGCCAGCACAGATGCCATCCAGCAACTGGCAGACCAGGTACGCCTTTAACCCACTGCACCACAGCTCAGACCCTTAAAAGAGATGGTAATTTCGGAGTATTTATACACACCAAAGACCACCATCTCCCAAGAGCACTAGAGCAAGTGAAGGGTCATTTTTACTTTTTTTTCATCAAGTCCCTGTTAATATGTGGGAACACTGTGTCTATTCTTGATGCACAACTCTCCTAAACACGAGAGTGAAGTTATACAACTTTAGAACACTTTCCCACCAGGAGACTCGAACCCTAGCCAGCACAGAAGCCTTCCAGCAACTGGCATAACAGGTACGCTTTTAACCCACTGCACCACCGCTCAGACCCTTAAAAGAGATGGTAATTTCGGAGTATATATACACACCAAAGACCACCATCTCCCAAGAGCACTAGAGAAAGTGAGGGGTCATTTTTACGTTTTTCATCAAGTCCCTGTTAATTAGGGAGAACACTGTGTCTATGCTTGATGCACAACTCTCCTAAACACGAGAGTGAAGGTTTACAACTTTATAATACTTTCCCACCAGGAGACTCGAACCCTAGCCAGCACAGAAGCATTCCAGCAACTTGCATTACAGTTACGCCTTTAACCCACTGCACCACCGCTCAGACCCTGAAAAGAGATGGTAATTTCGGAGTATTTATACACACCAAAGACCACCGTCTCCCAAGAGCACTAGAGCAAGTGAGAGGTCATTTTTACGTTTTTCATCAAGTCCCTGCTAATATGGGAGAACACTGTGTCTATGCTTGATGCACAACTCTCCTAAACACGAGAGTGAAGTTATACAACTTTAGAACACTTTCCCACCAAGAGACTCGAACCCTAGCCAGCACAGAAGCCTTCCAGCAACTGGCATAACAGGTACGCCTTTAACCCACTGCACCACCGCTCAGACCCTTAAAAGAGATGGTAATTTCGGAGTATTTATACACACCAAAGACCACCGTCTCCCAAGAGCACTAGAGGAAGTGAGAGGTCATTTTTACGTTTTTCATCATGTCCCTGCTAATATGGGAGAACACTGTGTCTATGCTTGATGCACAACTCTCCTAAACACGAGAGTGAAGTTATACACCTTTAGAACACTTTCCCACCAGGAGACTCAAACCCTAGCCAGCACAGATGCCTTCCAGCAACTGGCAGACCAGGTACGCTTTTAACCCACTGCACCACAGCTCAGACCCTTAAAAGAGATGGTAATTTTGAAGTATTTATACACACCAAAGACCACCATCTCCCAAGAGCACTAGAGCAAGTGAGAGGTCATTTTTACGTTTTTCATCAAGTCCCTGTTAATATGGGAAAACACTGTGTCTATGCTTGATGCACAACTCTATTAAACACGAGAGTGAAGTTATACAACTTTAGAACACTTTCCCACCAAGAGACTCGAACCCTAGCCAGCACAGAAGCCTTCCAGCAACTGGCATAACAGGTACTTTTTTAACCCACTGCAACACCGCTCAGACCCTTAAAAGAGATGGTAATTTCGGAGTATATATACACACCAAAGACCACCATCTCCCAAGAGCACTACAGAAAGTGAGGGGTCATTTTTTACGTTTTTCATCAAGTCCCTGTTAATATGGGAGAACACTGTGTCTATGCTTGATGCACAACTCTCCTAAACACGAGAGTGAAGTTATACAACTTTAGAACACTTTCCCACCAGGAGACTCGAACCCTAGCCAGCACAGAAGCCTTCCAGCAACTGGCATAACAGGTACGCCTTTAACCCACTGCACCACCGCTCAGACCCTTAAAAGAGATGGTAATTTCGGAGTATTTATACACACCAAAGACCACCGTCTCCCAAGAGCACTAGAGCAAGTGAGAGGTCATTTTTACGTTTTTCATCATGTCCCTGCTAATATGGGAGAACACTGTGTCTATGCTTGATGCACAACTCTCTTAAACACGAGAGTGAAATTATACAACTTTAGAACACTTTCCCACCAGGAGACTCAAACCCTAGCCAGCACAGATGCCTTCCAGCAACTGGCAGACCAGGTACGCTTTTAACCCACTGCACCACAGCTCAGACCCTTAAAAGAGATGGTAATTTCGGAGTATTTATACACACCAAAGACCACCATCTCCCAAGAGCACTAAAGCAAGTGAGATGTCATTTTTACGTTTTTCATCAAGTCCCTGCTAATATGGGAGAACACTGTGTCTATGCTTGATGCACAACTCTCCTAAACACGAGAGTGAAGTTATACAACTTTAGAACACTATCCCACCAGGAGACTCAAACCCTAGCCAGCACAGATGCCTTCCAGCAACTGGCAGACCAGGTATGCCTTTAACCCACTGCACCACAGCTCAGACCCTTAAAAGAGATGGTAATTTCGGAGTATTTATAAACACCAAAGACCACCATCTCCCAAGAGCACTAGAGCAAGTGAGGGGTCATTTTTACGTTTTTCATCAAGTCCCTGTTAATATGGGAGAACACTGTGTCTATGCTTGATGCACAACTCTCCTAAACACGAGAGTGAAGTTATACAACTTTAGAACACTTTCCCACCAGGAGACTCGAACCCTAGCCAGCACAGAAGCCTTCCAGCAACTGGCATAACAGGTACGCCTTTAACCCACTGCACCACAGCTCAGACCCTTAAAAGAGATGGTAATTTCGGAGTATTTATACACACCAAAGACCACCGTCTCCCAAGAGCACTAGAGCAAGTGAGAGGTCATTTTTACGTTTTAATCATGTCCCTGCTAATATGGGAGAACACTGTGTCTATGCTTGATGCACAACTCTCCTAAACACGAGAGTGAAGTTATGCAACTTTAGAACACTTTCCCACTAGGAGACTAAAACCCTAGCCAGCACAGATGCCATCCAGCAACTGGCAGACCAGGTACGCCTTTAACCCACTGCACCACAGCTCAGACCCTTAAAAGAGATGGTAATTTCGGAGTATTTATACACACCAAAGACCACCATCTCCCAAGAGCACTAGAGCAAGTGAAGGGTCATTTTTACGTTTTTCATCAAGTCCCTGTTAATATGTGGGAACACTGTGTCTATTCTTGATGCACAACTCTCCTAAACACGAGAGTGAAGTTATACAACTTTAGAACACTTTCCCACCAGGAGACTCGAACCCTAGCCAGCACAGAAGCCTTCCAGCAACTGGCATAACAGTTACGCCTTTAACCCACTGCACCACCGCTCAGGCCCTTAAAAGAGATGGTAATTTCGGAGTATTTATACACACCAAAGACCACCATCTTCCAAGAGCACTAGAGCAAGTGAGGGGTCATTTTTACGTTTTTCATCAAGTCCCTGTTAATATGGGAGAACACTGTGTCTATGCTTAATGCACAATTCTCCTAAACACGAGAGTGAAGGTTTACAACTTTATAATACTTTCCCACCAGGAGACTCGAACCCTAGCCAGCACAGAAGCATTCCAGCAACTTGCATTACAGTTACGCCTTAACCCACTGCACCACCGCTCAGACCCTGAAAAGAGATGGTAATTTCGGAGTATTTATACACACCAAAGACCACCGTCTCCCAAGAGCACTAGAGCAAGTGAGAGGTCATTTTTACGTTTTTCATCAAGTCCCTGCTAATATGGGAGAACACTGTGTCTATGCTTGATGCACAACTCTCCTAAACACGAGAGTGAAGTTATACAACTTTAGAACACTTTCCCACCAGGAGACTCGAACCCTTGCCAGCACAGAAGCCTTCCAGCAACTGGCATAACAGGTACGCCTTTAACCCACTGCACCACCGCTCGGACCCTTAAAAGAGATGGTAATTTCGGAGTATTTATACACACCAAAGACCACCGTCTCCCAAGAGCACTAGAGCAAGTGAGAGGTCATTTTTACGTTTTTCATCATGTCCCTGCTAATATAAGAGAACACTGTGTCTATGCTTGATGCACAACTCTCTTAAACACGAGAGTGAAATTATACAACTTTAGAACACTTTCCCACCAGGAGACTCGAACCCTAGCCAGAACAGAAGCCTTACAGCAACTGGCATAACAGGTACGCTTTTAACCCACTGCACCACCGCTCAGACCCTTAAAAGATGGTAATTTCGGAGTATATATACACACCAAAGACCACCATCTCCCAAGAGCACTACAGAAAGTGAGGGGTCATTTTTTAAGTTTTTCATCAAGTCCCTGGTAATATGGGAGAACACTGTGTCTATGCTTGATGCACAACTCTCCTAAACACGAGAGTGAAGTTATACACCTTTAGAACACTTTCCCACCAGGAGACTCGAACCCTAGCCAGCACAGAAGCCTTCCAGCAACTGGCATAACAGGTACGCCTTTAACCCAATGCACCAACGCTCAGACCCTTAAAAGAGATGGTAATTTCGGAGTATATATACACACCAAAGACCACCATCTCCCAAGAGCACTAGAGCAAGTGAGAGGTCATTTTTACGTTTTTCATGAAGTCCCTGTTAATATGGGAAAACACTGTGTCTATGCTTGATGCACAACTCTATTAAACACGAGAGTGAAGTTATACAACTTTAGAACACTTTCCCACCAAGAGACTCGAACCCTAGCCAGCACAGAAGCCTTCCAGCAACTGGCATAACAGGTACTTTTTTAACCCACTGCAACACCGCTCAGACCCTTAAAAGAGATGGTAATTTCGGAGTATATATACACACCAAAGACCACCATCTCCCAAGAGCACTACAGAAAGTGAGGGGTCATTTTTTACGTTTTTCATCAAGTCCCTGTTAATATGGGAGAACACTGTGTCTATGCTTGATGCACAACTCTCCTAAACACGAGAGTGAAGTTATACACCTTTAGAACACTTTCCCACCAGGAGACTCGAACCCTAGCCAGCACAGAAGCCTTCCAGCAACTGGCATAACAGGTACGCCTTTAACCCACTGCACCACAGCTCAGACCCTTAAAAGAGATGGTAATTTCGGAGTATTTATACACACCAAAGACCACCGTCTCCCAAGAGCACTAGAGCAAGTGAGAGGTCATTTTTACGTTTTTAATCATGTCCCTGCTAATATGGGAGAACACTGTGTCTATGCTTGATGCACAACTCTCCTAAACACGAGAGTGAAGTTATGCAACTTTAGAACACTTTCCCACTAGGAGACTAAAACCCTAGCCAGCACAGATGCCATCCAGCAACTGGCAGACCAGGTACGCCTTTAACCCACTGCACCACAGCTCAGACCCTTAAAAGTGATGGTAATTTCGGAGTATTTATACACACCAAAGACCACCATCTCCCAAGAGCACTAGAGCAAGTGAAGGGTCATTTTTACGTTTTTCATCAAGTCCCTGTTAATATGTGGGAACACTGTGTCTATTCTTGATGCACAACTCTCCTAAACACGAGAGTGAAGTTATACAACTTTAGAACACTTTCCCACCAGGAGACTCGAACCCTAGCCAGCACAGAAGCCTTCCAGCAACTGGCATAACAGGTACGCTTTTAACCCACTGCACCACCTCTCAGACCCTTAAAAGAGATGGTAATTTCGGTGTATATATACACACCAAAGACCACCATCTCCCAAGAGCACTAGAGAAAGTGAGGGGTCATTTTTACGTTTTTCATCAAGTCCCTGTTAATTAGGGAGAACACTGTGTCTATGCTTGATGCACAACTCTCCTAAACACGAGAGTGAAGTTATACAACTTTAGAACACTTTCCCACCAGGACACTCGAACCCTAGCCAGCACAGAAGCCTTCCAGCAACTGGCATAACAGGTACGCCTTTAACCCACTGCACCACCGCTCGTACCCTTAAAAGAGATGGTAATTTCGGAGTATTTATACACACCAAAGACCACCGTCTCCCAAGAGCACTGGAGCAAGTGAGAGGTCATTTTTACGTTTTTCATCATGTCCCTGCTAATATGGAAGAACACTGTGTCTATGCTTGATGCACAACTCTCCTAAACACGAGAGTGAAGTTATTCAACTTTAGAACACTTTCCCACCAGGAGACTCGAACCGTAGCCAGCACAGAAGCCTTCCAGCAACTGGCATAACAGTTACGCCTTTAACCCACTGCACCACCGCTCAGACCCTTAAAAGAGATGGTAATTTCGGAGTATTTATACACACCAAAGACCACCATCTTCCAAGAGCACTAGAGCAAGTGAGGGGTCATTTTTACGTTTTTCATCAAGTCCCTGTTAATATGGGAGAACACTGTGTCTATGCTTAATGCACAATTCTACTAAACACGAGAGTGAAGGTTTACAACTTTATAATACTTTCCCACCAGGAGACTCGAACCCTAGCCAGCACAGAAGCATTCCAGCAACTTGCATTACAGTTACGCCTTTAACCCACTGCACCACCGCTCAGACCCTGAAAAGAGATGGTAATTTCGGAGTATTTATACACACCAAAGACCACCGTCTCCCAAGAGCACTAGAGCAAGTGAGAGGTCATTTTTATGTTTTTCATCATGTCCCTGCTAATATGGGAGAACACTGTGTCTATGCTTGATGCACAACTCTCTTAAACACGAGAGTGAAATTATACAACTTTAGAACACTTTCCCACCAGGAGACTCAAACCCTAGCCAGCACAGATGCCTTCCAGCAACTGGCAGACCAGGTACGCTTTTAACCCACTGCACCACAGCTCAGACCCTTAAAAGAGATGGTAATTTCGGAGTATTTATACACACCAAAGACCACCATCTCCCAAGAGCACTGGAGCAAGTGAGGGGTCATTTTTACGTTTTTCATCAAGTCCCTGTTAATATGGGAGAACACTGTGTCTATGCTTGATGCACAACTCTCCTAAACACGAGAGTGAAGTTATACAACTTTAGAACACTTTCCCACCAGGAGACTCGAACCCTAGCCAGCACAGAAGCCTTCCAGCAACTGGCATAACAGGTACGCCTTTAACCCACTGCACCACCGCTCAGACCCTTAAAAGAGATGGTAATTTCGGAGTATTTATACACACCAAAGACCACCGTCTCCCAAGAGCACTAGAGCAAGTGAGAGGTCATTTTTACGTTTTTCATCATGTCCCTGCTAATATGGGAGAACACTGTGTCTATGCTTGATGCACAACTCTCTTAAACACGAGAGTGAAATTATACAACTTTAGAACACTTTCCCACCAGGAGACTCAAACCCTAGCCAGCACAGATGCCTTCCAGCAACTGGCAGACCAGGTACGCTTTTAACCCACTGCACCACAGCTCAGACCCTTAAAAGAGATGGTAATTTCGGAGTATTTATACACACCAAAGACCACCATCTCCCAAGAGCACTAAAGCAAGTGAGATGTCATTTTTACGTTTTTCATCAAGTCCCTGTTAATATGTGGGAACACTGTGTCTATTCTTGATGCACAACTCTCCTAAACACGAGAGTGAAGTTATACAACTTTAGAACACTTTCCCACCAGGAGACTCGAACCCTAGCCAGCACAGAAGCCTTCCAGCAACTGGCATAACAGGTACGCTTTTAACCCACTGCACCACCGCTCAGACCCTTAAAAGAGATGGTAATTTCGGAGTATATATACACACCAAAGACCACCATCTCCCAAGAGCACTAGAGAAAGTGAGGGGTCATTTTTACGTTTTTCATCAAGTCCCTGTTAATTAGGGAGAACACTGTGTCTATGCTTGATGCACAACTCTCCTAAACACGAGAGTGAAGTTATACAACTTTAGAACACTTTCCCACCAGGACACTCGAACCCTAGCCAGCACAGAAGCCTTCCAGCAACTGGCATAACAGGTACGCCTTTAACCCACTGCACCACCGCTCGTACCCTTAAAAGAGATGGTAATTTCGGAGTATTTATACACACCAAAGACCACCGTCTCCCAAGAGCACTAGAGCAAGTGAGAGGTCATTTTTACGTTTTTCATCATGTCCCTGCTAATATGGAAGAACACTGTGTCTATGCTTGATGCACAACTCTCCTAAACACGAGAGTGAAGTTATACAACTTTAGAACACTTTCCCACCAGGAGACTCGAACCCTAGCCAGCACAGAAGCCTTCCAGCAACTGGCATAACAGTTACGCCTTTAACCCACTGCACCACCGCTCAGACCCTTAAAAGAGATGGTAATTTCGGAGTATTTATACACACCAAAGACCACCATCTTCCAAGAGCACTAGAGCAAGTGAGGGGTCATTTTTACGTTTTTCATCAAGTCCCTGCTAATATGGGAGAACACTGTGTCTATGCTTAATGCACAATTCTCCTAAACACGAGAGTGAAGGTTTACAACTTTATAATACTTTCCCACCAGGAGACTCGAACCCTAGCCAGCACAGAAGCATTCCAGCAACTTGCATTACAGTTACACCTTTAACCCAATGCACCACCGCTCAGACCCTGAAAAGAGATGGTAATTTCGGAGTATTTATACACACCAAAGACCACCGTCTCCCAAGAGCACTAGAGCAAGTGAGAGGTGATTTTTACGTTTTTCATCAAGTCCCTGCTAATATGGGAGAACACTGTGTCTATGCTTGATGCACAACTCTCCTAAACACGAGAGTGAAGTTATACAACTTTAGAACACTTTCCCACCAGGAGACTCGAACCCTAGCCAGCACAGAAGCCTTCCAGCAACTGGCATAACAGGTACGCCTTTAACCCACTGCACCACCGCTCGGACCCTTAAAAGAGATGGTATTTTCGGAGTATTTATACACACCAAAGACCACCGTCTCCCAAGAGCACTAGAGCAAGTGAGAGGTCATTTTTACGTTTTTCATCATGTCCCTGCTAATATGGGAGAACACTGTGTCTATGCTTGATGCACAACTCTCTTAAACACGAGAGTGAAATTATACAACTTTAGAACACTTTCCCACCAGGAGACTCGAACCCTAGCCAGAACAGAAGCCTTACAGCAACTGGCATAACAGGTACGCTTTTAACCCACTGCACCACCGCTCAGACCCTTAAAAGATGGTAATTTCGGAGTATATATACACACCAAAGACCACCATCTCCCAAGAGCACTACAGAAAGTGAGGGGTCATTTTTTAAGTTTTTCATCAAGTCCCTGGTAATATGGGAGAACTCTGTGTCTATGCTTGATGCACAACTCTTCTAAACACGAGAGTGAAGTTATACACCTTTAGAACACTTTCCCACCAGGAGACTCGAACCCTAGCCAGCACAGAAGCCTTCCAGCAACTGGCATAACAGGTACGCCTTTAACCCACTGCACCACCGCTCAGACCCTTAAAAGAGATGGTAATTTCGGAGTATATATACACACCAAAGACCACCGTCTCCCAAGAGCACTAGAGCAAGTGAGAGGTCATTTTTACGTTTTTCATCAAGTCCCTGCTAATATGGGAGAACACTGTGTCTATTCTTGATGCACAACTCTCCTAAACATGAGAGTGAAGTTATACAACTTTAGAACATTTTCCCACCAGGAGACTCGAACCCTAGCCAGCACAGAAGCCTTCCAGCAACTGGCATAACAGGTACGCTTTTAACCCACTGCACCACCGCTCAGACCCTTAAAAGAGATGGTAATTTCGGAGTATATATACACACCAAAGACCACCATCTCCCAAGAGCACTAGAGAAAGTGAGGGGTCATTTTTACGTTTTTCATCAAGTCCCTGGTAATTAGGGAGAACACTGTGTCTATGCTTGATGCACAACTCTCCTAAACACGAGAGTGAAGTTATACAACTTTAGAACACTTTCCCACCAGGACACTCGAACCCTAGCCAGCACAGAAGCCTTCCAGCAACTGGCATAACAGGTACGCCTTTAACCCACTGCACCACCGCTCAGACCCTTAAAAGAGATGGTAATTTCGGAGTATTTATACACACCAAAGACCACCGTCTCCCAAGAGCACTAGAGGAAGTGAGAGGTCATTTTTACGTTTTTCATCATGTCCCTGCTAATATGGGAGAACACTGTGTCTATGCTTGATGCACAACTCTCCTAAACACGAGAGTGAAGTTATACACCTTTAGAACACTTTCCCACCAGGAGACTCAAACCCTAGCCAGCACAGATGCCTTCCAGCAACTGGCAGACCAGGTACGCTTTTAACCCACTGCACCACAGCTCAGACCCTTAAAAGAGATGGTAATTTTGGAGTATTTATACACACCAAAGACCACCATCTCCCAAGAGCACTAGAGCAAGTGAGAGGTCATTTTTACGTTTTTCATCAAGTCCCTGTTAATATGGGAAAACACTGTGTCTATGCTTGATGCACAACTCTATTAAACACGAGAGTGAAGTTATACAACTTTAGAACACTTTCCCACCAAGAGACTCGAACCCTAGCCAGCACAGAAGCCTTCCAGCAACTGGCATAACAGGTACTTTTTTAACCCACTGCAACACCGCTCAGACCCTTAAAAGAGATGGTAATTTCGGAGTATATATACACACCAAAGACCACCATCTCCCAAGAGCACTACAGAAAGTGAGGGGTCATTTTTTACGTTTTTCATCAAGTCCCTGTTAATATGGGAGAACACTGTGTCTATGCTTGATGCACAACTCTCCTAAACACGAGAGTGAAGTTATACACCTTTAGAACACTTTCCCACCAGGAGACTCGAACCCTAGCCAGCACAGAAGCCTTCCAGCATCAGGCATAACAGGTACGCCTTTATCCCACTGCACCACAGCTCAGACCCTTAAAAGAGATGGTAATTTCGGAGTATTTATACACACCAAAGACCACCGTCTCCCAAGAGCACTAGAGCAAGTGAGAGGTCATTTTTACGTTTTTAATCATGTCCCTGCTAATATGGGAGAACACTGTGTCTATGCTTGATGCACAACTCTCCTAAACACGAGGGTGAAGTTATGCAACTTTAGAACACTTTCCCACTAGGAGACTAAAACCCTAGCCAGCACAGATGCCATCCAGCAACTGGCAGACCAGGTACGCCTTTAACCCACTGCACCACAGCTCAGACCCTTAAAAGAGATGGTAATTTCGGAGTATTTATACACACCAAAGACCACCATCTCCCAAGAGCACTAGAGCAAGTGAAGGGTCATTTTTACGTTTTTCATCAAGTCCCTGTTAATATGTGGGAACACTGTGTCTATTCTTGATGCACAACTCTCCTAAACACGAGAGTGAAGTTATACAACTTTAGAACACTTTCCCACCAGGAGACTCGAACCCTAGCCAGCACAGAAGCCTTCCAGCAACTGGCATAACAGGTACGCTTTTAACCCACTGCACCACCTCTCAGACCCTTAAAAGAGATGGTAATTTCGGAGTATATATACACACCAAAGACCACCATCTCCCAAGAGCACTAGAGAAAGTGAGGGGTCATTTTTACGTTTTTCATCAAGTCCCTGTTAATTAGGGAGAACACTGTGTCTATGCTTGATGCACAACTCTCCTAAACACGAGAGTGAAGTTATACAACTTTAGAACACTTTCCCACCAGGACACTCGAACCCTAGCCAGCACAGAAGCCTTCCAGCAACTGGCATAACAGGTACGCCTTTAACCCACTGCACCACCGCTCGTACCCTTAAAAGAGATGGTAATTTCGGAGTATTTATACACACCAAAGACCACCGTCTCCCAAGAGCACTAGAGCAAGTGAGAGGTCATTTTTACGTTTTTCATCATGTCCCTGCTAATATGGAAGAACACTGTGTCTATGCTTGATGCACAACTCTCCTAAACACGAGAGTGAAGTTATACAACTTTAGAACACTTTCCCACCAGGAGACTCGAACCCTAGCCAGCACAGAAGCCTTCCAGCAACTGGCATTACAGTTACGCCTTTAACCCACTGCACCACCGCTCAGACCCTTAAAAGAGATGGTAATTTCGGAGTATTTATACACACCAAAGACCACCATCTTCCAAGAGCACTAGAGCAAGTGAGGGGTCATTTTTACGTTTTTCATCAAGTCCCTGTTAATATGGGAGAACACTGTGTCTATGCTTAATGCACAATTCTCCTAAACACGAGAGTGAAGGTTTACAACTTTATAATACTTTCCCACCAGGAGACTCGAACCCTAGCCAGCACAGAAGCATTCCAGCAACTTGCATTACAGTTACGCCTTTAACCCACTGCACCACCGCTCAGACCCTGAAAAGAGATGGTAATTTCGGAGTATTTATACACACCAAAGACCACCGTCTCCCAAGAGCACTAGAGCAAGTGAGAGGTCATTTTTACGTTTTTCATCAAGTCCCTGCTAATATGGGAGAACACTGTGTCTATGCTTGATGCACAACTCTCCTAAACACGAGAGTGAAGTTATTCAACTTTAGAACACTATCCCACCAGGAGACTCAAACCCTAGCCAGCACAGATGCCTTCCAGCAACTGGCAGACCAGGTATGCCTTTAACCCACTGCACCACAGCTCAGACCCTTAAAAGAGATGGTAATTTCGGAGTATTTATACACACCAAAGACCACCATCTCCCAAGAGCACTAGAGCAAGTGAGGGGTCATTTTTTACGTTTTTCATCAAGTCCCTGTTAATATGGTTGAACACTGTGTCTATGCTTGATGCACAACTCTCCTAAACACGAGAGTGAAGTTATACACCTTTAGAACACTTTCCCACCAGGAGACTCGAACCCTAGCCAGCACAGAAGCCTTCCAGCAACTGGCATAACAGGTACGCCTTTAACCCACTGCACCACAGCTCAGACCCTTAAAAGAGATGGTAATTTCGGAGTATTTATACACACCAAAGACCACCGTCTCCCAAGAGCACTAGAGCAAGTGAGAGGTCATTTTTACGTTTTTAATCATGTCCCTGCTAATATGGGAGAACACTGTGTCTATGCTTGATGCACAACTCTCCTAAACACGAGAGTGAAGTTATGCAACTTTAGAACACTTTCCCACTAGGAGACTAAAACCCTAGCCAGCACAGATGCCATCCAGCAACTGGCAGACCAGGTACGCCTTTAACCCACTGCACCACAGCTCAGACCCTTAAAAGAGATGGTAATTTCGGAGTATTTATACACAC
>NW_027190618.1:0-31270 GCF_040958095.1 Procambarus clarkii
TTACTACCCTCCTGGTCATTACTACCCTCCTGGTCATTACTACCCTCCTGGTCATTACTACCCTCCTGGTCATAAATACCCTCCTGGTCATTACTACCCTCCTGGTCATTACTACCCTCCTGGTCATTACTACCCTCCTGGTCATTATTACCCTCCAGGCCATTACTACCCTCCTGGTCATTACTACCCTCCTGGTCATTACTACCCTCCTGGTCATTATTACCCTCCAGGTCATTACTACCCTCCTGGTCATTACTACCCTCCTGGTCATTACTACCCTCCTGGTCATTACTACCCTCCTGGTCATTACTACCCTCCTGGTCATTACTACCCTCCTGGTCATAACTACCCTCCTGGTCATTACTACCCTCCTGGTCATTACTACCCTCCTGGTCATTACTACCCTCCTGGTCATTACCCTCCAGGTCATTACTACCCTCCTGGTCATTACTACCCTCCTGGTCATTACTACCCTCCTGGTCATTACTACCCACCTGGTCATTATTACCCTCCAGGTCATTACTACCCTCCTGGTCATTACTACCCTCCTGGTCATTACTATCCTCCTGGTCATTACTACTCTCCTGGTCATTACTACCCTCCTGGTCATTACTACCCTCCTGGTCATAACTACCCTCCTGGTCATTACTACCCTCCTGGTCATAACTACCCTCCTGGTCATTACTACACTCCTGGTCATTACTACCCTCCTGGTCATTACTACCCTCCTGGTCATTATTGCCCTCCAGGTCATTACTACCCTCCTGGTCATTACTACCATCCTGGTCATTACTACCCTCCTGGTCATTACTACCCTCCTGGTCATTACTACCCTTCTGGTCATTACTACCCTCCTGGTCATTACTACCCTCCTGGTCATTACTACCGTCTTGGTCATTACTACCCTCCTGGTCATTACAACCCTCCTGGTCATTACTACCCTCCTGGTCATTACTACCCTCCTGGTCATAACTACCCTCCTGGTCATTACTACCATCCTGGTCATTACTACCCTCCTGGTCATTACTACCCTCCTGGTCATTACTACTCTCCTGGTCATTATTACCCTACAGGCCATTACTACCCTCCTGGTCATTACTACCCTCCTGGTCATTACTACCCTCCTGGTCATTACTACGCTCCTGGTCATTACTACCCTCCTGGTCATTACTACGCTCCTGCTCATTGCCACCCTCCTGGTCATTACTACCCTCCTGGTCATTACTACCCTCCTGGTCATTACTACTCTCCTGGTCATAACCTCCCTCCTGGTCATTACTACCCTCCTGGTCATTACTACCCTCCTGGTCATTACTACCCTCCTGGTCATAACTACCCTCCTGGTCATTACTACCCTCCTGGTCATTACTACCCTCCTGGTCATAACTACCCTCCTGGTCATTACTACCCTCCTGGTCATAACTACCCTCCTGGTCATTACTACCCTCCTGGTCATTACTACCCTCCTGGTCATTACTACCCTCCTGGTCATTACTACGCTCCTGGTCATTGCCACCCTCCTGGTCATTACTACCCTCCTGGTCATTACTACCCTCCTGGTCATTACTACTCTCCTGGTCATAACTACCCTCCTGGTCATTACTACCCTCCTGGTCATTACTACCCTCCTGGTCATTACTACCCTCCTGGTCATAACTACCCTCCTGGTCATTACTACCCTCCTGGTCATTACTACGCTCCTGGTCATTGCCACCCTCCTGGTCATTACTACCCTCTTGGTCATTACTACCCTCCTGGTCATTACTACTCTCCTGGTCATAACTACCCTCCAGGTCATTACTACCCTCCTGGTCATTACTACCCTCCTGGTCATTACTACCCTCCTGGTCATAACTACCCTCCTGGTCATTACTACCCTCCTGGTCATTACTACCCTCCTGGTCATAACTACCCTCCTGGTCATTACTACCCTCCTGGTCATAACTACCCTCCTGGTCATTACTACCCTCCTGGTCATTACTACCCTCCTGGTCATTACTACCCTCCTGGTCATTATTACACTACTGGTCATTACTACGCTCCTGGTCATTACTACCCTCCTGGTCATTACTACGCTCCTGGTCATTGCCACCCTCCTGGTCATTACTACCCTCCTGGTCATTACTACCCTCCTTGTCATTACTACTCTCATGGTCATAACTACCCTCCTGGTCATTACTACCCTCCTGGTCATTACTACCCTCCTGGTCATTACTACCCTCCTGGTCATTACTACCCTCCTGGTCATTACTACTCTCCTGGTCATAACTACCCTCCTGGTCATTACTACCCTCCTGGTCATTACTACCCTCCTGGTCATTACTACCCTCCTGGTCATAACTACCCTCCTGGTCATTACTACCCTCCTGGTCATAACTACCCTCCTGGTCATTACTACCCTCCTGGTCATTACTACCCTCCTGGTCATTACTACCCTCCTGGTCATTACTACCCTCCTGGTCATTATTACACTACTGGTCATTACTACGCTCCTGGTCATTACTACCCTCCTGGTCATTACTACGCTCCTGGTCATTGCCACCCTCCTGGTCATTACTACCCTCCTGGTCATTACTACCCTCCTTGTCATTACTACTCTCATGGTCATAACTACCCTCCTGGTCATTACTACCCTCCTGGTCATTACTACCCTCCTGGTCATTACTACCCTCCTGGTCATAACTACCCTCCTGGTCATTACTACCCTCCTGGTCATTACTACCCTCCTGGTCATTACTACCCTCCTGGTCATTATTACCTCCAGGTCATTACTACCTTCCTGGTCATTACTACCCTCCTGGTCATAACTACCCTCCTGGTCATTACTACGCTCCTGGTCATTACTACCATCCTGGTCATTACTACCATCCTGGTCATTACTACCCTCCTGGTCATTATTACCTCCAGGTCATTACTACCCTCCTGGTCATTACTACCCTCCTGGTCATTACTACCCTCCTGGTCATTATTACCCTCCAGGTCATTACGACCCTCCTGGTCATTACTACGCTCCTGGTCATTGCCACCCTCCTGGTCATTACTACCCTCCTGGTCATTACTACCCTCCTTGTCATTACTACTCTCATGGTCATAACTACCCTCCTGGTCATTACTACCCTCCTGGTCATTACTACCCTCCTGGTCATTACTACCCTCCTGGTCATAACTACCCTCCTGGTCATTACTACCCTCCTGGTCATTACTACCCTCCTGGTCATTACTACCCTCCTGGTCATTACTACGCTCCTGGTCATTGCCACCCTCCTGGTCATTACTACCCTCCTGGTCATTACTACCCTCCTGGTCATTACTACTCTCCTGGTCATAACTACCCTCCTGGTCATTACTACCCTCCTGGTCATTACTACCCTCCTGGTCATTACTACCCTCCTGGTCATAACTACCCTCCTGGTCATTACTACCCTCCTGGTCATTACTACGCTCCTGGTCATTGCCACCCTCCTGGTCATTACTACCCTCCTGGTCATTACTACCCTCCTGGTCATTACTACTCTCCTGGTCATAACTACCCTCCTGGTCATTACTACCCTCCTGGTCATTACTACCCTCCTGGTCATTACTACCCTCCTGGTCATAACTACCCTCCTGGTCATTACTACCCTCCTGGTCATTACTACCCTCCTGGTCATAACTACCCTCCTGGTCATTACTACCCTCCTGGTCATAACTACCCTCCTGGTCATTACTACCCTCCTGGTCATTACTACCCTCCTGGTCATTACTACCCTCCTGGTCATTATTACACTACTGGTCATTACTACGCTCCTGGTCATTACTACCCTCCTGGTCATTACTACGCTCCTGGTCATTGCCACCCTCCTGGTCATTACTACCCTCCTGGTCATTACTACCCTCCTTGTCATTACTACTCTCATGGTCATAACTACCTTCCTGGTCATTACTACCCTCCTGGTCATTACTACCCTCCTGGTCATTACTACCCTCCTGGTCATTACTTCCCTCCTGGTCATTACTACCCTCCTGGTCATTACTACTCTCCTGGTCATAACTACCCTCCTGGTCATTACTACCCTCCTGGTCATTACTACCCTCCTGGTCATTACTACCCTCCTGGTCATTACTACCCTCCTGGTCATTACTACCCTCCTGGTCATAACTACCCTCCTGGTCATTACTACCCTCCTGGTCATTACTACCCTCCTGGTCATTACTACCCTCCTGGTCATTACTACCCTCCTGGTCATTATTACACTACTGGTCATTACTACGCTCCTGGTCATTACTACCCTCCTGGTCATTACTACGCTCCTGGTCATTGCCACCCTCCTGGTCATTACTACCCTCCTGGTCATTACTACCCTCCTTGTCATTACTACTCTCATGGTCATAACTACCCTCCTGGTCATTACTACCCTCCTGGTCATTACTACCCTCCTGGTCATTACTACCCTCCTGGTCATAACTACCCTCCTGGTCATTACTACCCTCCTGGTCATTACTACCCTCCTGGTCATTATTGCCCTCCAGGTCATTACTACCCTCCTGGTCATTACTACCATCCTGGTCATTACTACCCTCCTGGTCATTACTACCCTCCTGGTCATTACTACCCTTCTGGTCATTACTACCCTCCTGGTCATTACTACCCTCCTGGTCATTACTACCGTCTTGGTCATTACTACCCTCCTGGTCATTACTACCCTCCTGGTCATTACTACCCTCCTGGTCATTACTACCCTCCTGGTCATAACTACCCTCCTGGTCATTACTACCCTCCTGGTCATTACTACCGTCTTGGTCATTACTACCCTCCTGGTCATTACTACCCTCCTGGTCATTACTACCCTCCTGGTCATTACTACCCTCCTGGTCATTACTACCCACCTGGTCATTATTACCCTCCAGGTCATTACTACCCTCCTGGTCATTACTACCCTCCTGGTCATTACTACCCTCCTGGTCATTTACTACCCTCCTGGTCATTACTACCCTCCTGGTCATTACTACCCGTCCTGGTCATTACTACCCTCCTGGTCATTACTACCCTCCTGGTCATTACTACCCTCCTGGTCATTACTACCCTCCTGGTCATAACTACCCTCCTGGTCATTACTACCCTCCTGGTCATTACTACCCTCCTGGTCATTACTACCCTCCTGGTCATTATTACCCTCCAGGCCATTACTACCCTCCTGGTCATTACTACCCTCCTGGTCATTACTACCCTCCTGGTCATTATTACCCTCCAGGTCATTACTACCCTCCTGGTCATTACTACCCTCCTGGTCATTACTACCCTCCTGGTCATTACTACCCTCCTGGTCATTACTACCCTCCTGGTCATTACTACCCTCCTGGTCATAACTACCCTCCTGGTCATTACTACCCTCCTGGTCATTACTACCCTCCTGGTCATTACTACCCTCCTGGTCATTACCCTCCAGGTCATTACTACCCTCCTGGTCATTACTACCCTCCTGGTCATTACTACCCTCCTGGTCATTACTACCCACCTGGTCATTATTACCCTCCAGGTCATTACTACCCTCCTGGTCATTACTACCCTCCTGGTCATTACTATCCTCCTGGTCATTACTACTCTCCTGGTCATTACTACCCTCCTGGTCATTACTACCCTCCTGGTCATAACTACCCTCCTGGTCATTACTACCCTCCTGGTCATAACTACCCTCCTGGTCATTACTACACTCCTGGTCATTACTACCCTCCTGGTCATTACTACCCTCCTGGTCATTATTGCCCTCCAGGTCATTACTACCCTCCTGGTCATTACTACCATCCTGGTCATTACTACCCTCCTGGTCATTACTACCCTCCTGGTCATTACTACCCTTCTGGTCATTACTACCCTCCTGGTCATTACTACCCTCCTGGTCATTACTACCGTCTTGGTCATTACTACCCTCCTGGTCATTACAACCCTCCTGGTCATTACTACCCTCCTGGTCATTACTACCCTCCTGGTCATAACTACCCTCCTGGTCATTACTACCATCCTGGTCATTACTACCCTCCTGGTCATTACTACCCTCCTGGTCATTACTACTCTCCTGGTCATTATTACCCTACAGGCCATTACTACCCTCCTGGTCATTACTACCCTCCTGGTCATTACTACCCTCCTGGTCATTACTACGCTCCTGGTCATTACTACCCTCCTGGTCATTACTACGCTCCTGCTCATTGCCACCCTCCTGGTCATTACTACCCTCCTGGTCATTACTACCCTCCTGGTCATTACTACTCTCCTGGTCATAACCTCCCTCCTGGTCATTACTACCCTCCTGGTCATTACTACCCTCCTGGTCATTACTACCCTCCTGGTCATAACTACCCTCCTGGTCATTACTACCCTCCTGGTCATTACTACCCTCCTGGTCATAACTACCCTCCTGGTCATTACTACCCTCCTGGTCATAACTACCCTCCTGGTCATTACTACCCTCCTGGTCATTACTACCCTCCTGGTCATTACTACCCTCCTGGTCATTACTACGCTCCTGGTCATTGCCACCCTCCTGGTCATTACTACCCTCCTGGTCATTACTACCCTCCTGGTCATTACTACTCTCCTGGTCATAACTACCCTCCTGGTCATTACTACCCTCCTGGTCATTACTACCCTCCTGGTCATTACTACCCTCCTGGTCATAACTACCCTCCTGGTCATTACTACCCTCCTGGTCATTACTACGCTCCTGGTCATTGCCACCCTCCTGGTCATTACTACCCTCTTGGTCATTACTACCCTCCTGGTCATTACTACTCTCCTGGTCATAACTACCCTCCTGGTCATTACTACCCTCCTGGTCATTACTACCCTCCTGGTCATTACTACCCTCCTGGTCATAACTACCCTCCTGGTCATTACTACCCTCCTGGTCATTACTACCCTCCTGGTCATAACTACCCTCCTGGTCATTACTACCCTCCTGGTCATAACTACCCTCCTGGTCATTACTACCCTCCTGGTCATTACTACCCTCCTGGTCATTACTACCCTCCTGGTCATTATTACACTACTGGTCATTACTACGCTCCTGGTCATTACTACCCTCCTGGTCATTACTACGCTCCTGGTCATTGCCACCCTCCTGGTCATTACTACCCTCCTGGTCATTACTACCCTCCTTGTCATTACTACTCTCATGGTCATAACTACCCTCCTGGTCATTACTACCCTCCTGGTCATTACTACCCTCCTGGTCATTACTACCCTCCTGGTCATTACTACCCTCCTGGTCATTACTACCCTCCTGGTCATTACTACTCTCCTGGTCATAACTACCCTCCTGGTCATTACTACCCTCCTGGTCATTACTACCCTCCTGGTCATTACTACCCTCCTGGTCATAACTACCCTCCTGGTCATTACTACCCTCCTGGTCATAACTACCCTCCTGGTCATTACTACCCTCCTGGTCATTACTACCCTCCTGGTCATTACTACCCTCCTGGTCATTACTACCCTCCTGGTCATTATTACACTACTGGTCATTACTACGCTCCTGGTCATTACTACCCTCCTGGTCATTACTACGCTCCTGGTCATTGCCACCCTCCTGGTCATTACTACCCTCCTGGTCATTACTACCCTCCTTGTCATTACTACTCTCATGGTCATAACTACCCTCCTGGTCATTACTACCCTCCTGGTCATTACTACCCTCCTGGTCATTACTACCCTCCTGGTCATAACTACCCTCCTGGTCATTACTACCCTCCTGGTCATTACTACCCTCCTGGTCATTACTACCCTCCTGGTCATTATTACCTCCAGGTCATTACTACCTTCCTGGTCATTACTACCCTCCTGGTCATAACTACCCTCCTGGTCATTACTACGCTCCTGGTCATTACTACCATCCTGGTCATTACTACCATCCTGGTCATTACTACCCTCCTGGTCATTATTACCTCCAGGTCATTACTACCCTCCTGGTCATTACTACCCTCCTGGTCATTACTACCCTCCTGGTCATTATTACCCTCCAGGTCATTACGACCCTCCTGGTCATTACTACGCTCCTGGTCATTGCCACCCTCCTGGTCATTACTACCCTCCTGGTCATTACTACCCTCCTTGTCATTACTACTCTCATGGTCATAACTACCCTCCTGGTCATTACTACCCTCCTGGTCATTACTACCCTCCTGGTCATTACTACCCTCCTGGTCATAACTACCCTCCTGGTCATTACTACCCTCCTGGTCATTACTACCCTCCTGGTCATTACTACCCTCCTGGTCATTACTACGCTCCTGGTCATTGCCACCCTCCTGGTCATTACTACCCTCCTGGTCATTACTACCCTCCTGGTCATTACTACTCTCCTGGTCATAACTACCCTCCTGGTCATTACTACCCTCCTGGTCATTACTACCCTCCTGGTCATTACTACCCTCCTGGTCATAACTACCCTCCTGGTCATTACTACCCTCCTGGTCATTACTACGCTCCTGGTCATTGCCACCCTCCTGGTCATTACTACCCTCCTGGTCATTACTACCCTCCTGGTCATTACTACTCTCCTGGTCATAACTACCCTCCTGGTCATTACTACCCTCCTGGTCATTACTACCCTCCTGGTCATTACTACCCTCCTGGTCATAACTACCCTCCTGGTCATTACTACCCTCCTGGTCATTACTACCCTCCTGGTCATAACTACCCTCCTGGTCATTACTACCCTCCTGGTCATAACTACCCTCCTGGTCATTACTACCCTCCTGGTCATTACTACCCTCCTGGTCATTACTACCCTCCTGGTCATTATTACACTACTGGTCATTACTACGCTCCTGGTCATTACTACCCTCCTGGTCATTACTACGCTCCTGGTCATTGCCACCCTCCTGGTCATTACTACCCTCCTGGTCATTACTACCCTCCTTGTCATTACTACTCTCATGGTCATAACTACCCTCCTGGTCATTACTACCCTCCTGGTCATTACTACCCTCCTGGTCATTACTACCCTCCTGGTCATTACTACCCTCCTGGTCATTACTACCCTCCTGGTCATTACTACTCTCCTGGTCATAACTACCCTCCTGGTCATTACTACCCTCCTGGTCATTACTACCCTCCTGGTCATTACTACCCTCCTGGTCATAACTACCCTCCTGGTCATTACTACCCTCCTGGTCATAACTACCCTCCTGGTCATTACTACCCTCCTGGTCATTACTACCCTCCTGGTCATTACTACCCTCCTGGTCATTACTACCCTCCTGGTCATTATTAACACTACTGGTCATTACTACGCTCCTGGTCATTACTACCCTCCTGGTCATTACTACGCTCCTGGTCATTGCCACCCTCCTGGTCATTACTACCCTCCTGGTCATTACTACCCTCCTTGTCATTACTACTCTCATGGTCATAACTACCCTCCTGGTCATTACTACCCTCCTGGTCATTACTACCCTCCTGGTCATTACTACCCTCCTGGTCATAACTACCCTCCTGGTCATTACTACCCTCCTGGTCATTACTACCCTCCTGGTCATTACTACCCTCCTGGTCATTATTACCTCCAGGTCATTACTACCTTCCTGGTCATTACTACCCTCCTGGTCATAACTACCCTCCTGGTCATTACTACGCTCCTGGTCATTACTACCATCCTGGTCATTACTACCATCCTGGTCATTACTACCCTCCTGGTCATTATTACCTCCAGGTCATTACTACCCTCCTGGTCATTACTACCCTCCTGGTCATTACTACCCTCCTGGTCATTATTACCCTCCAGGTCATTACGACCCTCCTGGTCCTTACTACCCTCCTGGTCATTACTACCCTCCTGGTCATTACTACCCTCCTGGTCATTACTACCCTCCTGGTCATTACTACCCTCCTGGCCATTACTACCCTCCTGGTCATTACTACTCTCCTGGTCATTACTACCCTCCTGGTCATTACTACTCTCCTGGTCATTACTACCCTCCTGGTCATTACTACCCTCCTGGTCATAACTACCCTCCTGGTCATTACTACACTCCTGGTCATTACTACCCTCCTGGTCATTACTACCCTCCTGGTCATTATTGCCCTCCAGGTCATTACTACCCTCCTGGTCATTACTACCATCCTGGTCATTACTACCCTCCTGGTCATTACTACCCTCCTGGTCATTACTACCCTTCTGGTCATTACTACCCTCCTGGTCATTACTACCCTCCTGGTCATTACTACCGTCTTGGTCATTACTACCCTCCTGGTCATTACTACCCTCCTGGTCATTACTACCCTCCTGGTCATTACTACCCTCCTGGTCATAACTACCCTCCTGGTCATTACTACCATCCTGGTCATTACTACCCTCCTGGTCATTACTACCCTCCTGGTCATTACTACCCTCCTGGTCATTATTACCCTACAGGCCATTACTACCCTCCTGGTCATTACTACCCTCCTGGTCATTACTACCCTCCTGGTCATTACTACGCTCCTGGTCATTACTACCCTCCTGGTCATTACTACGCTCCTGCTCATTGCCACCCTCCTGGTAATTACTACCCTCCTGGTCATTACTACCCTCCTGGTCATTACTACTCTCCTGGTCATAACCTCCCTCCTGGTCATTACTACCCTCCTGGTCATTACTACCCTCCTGGTCATTACTACCCTCCTGGTCATTACTACCCTCCTGGTCATAACTACCCTCCTGGTCATTACTACCCTCCTGGTCATAACTACCCTCCTGGTCATTACTACCCTCCTGGTCATTACTACCCTCCTGGTCATTACTACCCTCCTGGTCATTACTACGCTCCTGGTCATTGCCACCCTCCTGGTCATTACTACCCTCCTGGTCATTACTACCCTCCTGGTCATTACTACTCTCCTGGTCATAACTACCCTCCTGGTCATTACTACCCTCCTGGTCATTACTACCCTCCTGGTCATTACTACCCTCCTGGTCATAACTACCCTCCTGGTCATTACTACCCTCCTGGTCATTACTACGCTCTTGGTCATTGCCACCCTCCTGGTCATTACTACCCTCCTGGTCATTACTACCCTCCTGGTCATTACTACTCTCCTGGTCATAACTACCCTCCTGGTCATTACTACCCTCCTGGTCATTACTACCCTCCTGGTCATTACTACCCTCCTGGTCATAACTACCCTCCTGGTCATTACTACCCTCCTGGTCATTACTACCCTCCTGGTCATAACTACCCTCCTGGTCATTACTACCCTCCTGGTCATAACTACCCTCCTGGTCATTACTACCCTCCTGGTCATTACTACCCTCCTGGTCATTACTACCCTCCTGGTCATTACTACCCTCCTGGTCATTATTACACTACTGGTCATTACTACGCTCCTGGTCATTACTACCCTCCTGGTCATTACTACGCTCCTGGTCATTGCCACCCTCCTGGTCATTACTACCCTCCTGGTCATTACTACCCTCCTTGTCATTACTACTCTCATGGTCATAACTACCCTCCTGGTCATTACTACCCTCCTGGTCATTACTACCCTCCTGGTCATTACTACCCTCCTGGTCATTACTACCCTCCTGGTCATTACTACCCTCCTGGTCATTACTACTCTCCTGGTCATAACTACCCTCCTGGTCATTACTACCCTCCTGGTCATTACTACCCTCCTGGTCATTACTACCCTCCTGGTCATAACTACCCTCCTGGTCATTACTACCCTCCTGGTCATAACTACCCTCCTGGTCATTACTACCCTCCTGGTCATTACTACCCTCCTGGTCATTACTACCCTCCTGGTCATTACTACCCTCCTGGTCATTATTACACTACTGGTCATTACTACGCTCCTGGTCATTACTACCCTCCTGGTCATTACTACGCTCCTGGTCATTGCCACCCTCCTGGTCATTACTACCCTCCTGGTCATTACTACCCTCCTTGTCATTACTACTCTCATGGTCATAACTACCCTCCTGGTCATTACTACCCTCCTGGTCATTACTACCCTCCTGGTCATTACTACCCTCCTGGTCATAACTACCCTCCTGGTCATTACTACCCTCCTGGTCATTACTACCCTCCTGGTCATTACTACCCTCCTGGTCATTATTACCTCCAGGTCATTACTACCTTCCTGGTCATTACTACCCTCCTGGTCATAACTACCCTCCTGGTCATTACTACGCTCCTGGTCATTACTACTATCCTGGTCATTACTACCCTCCTGGTCATTATTACCTCCAGGTCATTACTACCCTCCTGGTCATTACTACCCTCCTGGTCATTACTACCCTCCTGGTCATTATTACCCTCCAGGTCATTACGACCCTCCTGGTCCTTACTACCCTCCTGGTCATTACTACCCTCCTGGTCATTACTACCCTCCTGGTCATTACTACCCTCCTGGTCATTACTACCCTCCTGGCCATTACTACCCTCCTGGTCATTACTACCCTCCTGGTCATTACTACCCTCCTGGTTATTACTACCCTCCTGGTCATAACTACCCTCCTGGTCATTACTACCCTCCTGGTCATTACTACCCTCCTGGTCATTACTACCCTCGTGGTCATTATTACCCTCTAGGTCATTACTACCCTCCTGGTCATTACTACCCTCCTGGTCATTACTACCCTCCTGGTCATAACTACCCTCCTGGTCAATACTACCCTCCTGGTCATTACTACCCTCCTGGTCATTACTACCGTTCTGGTCATTACTACCCTCCTGGTCATTACTACCCTCCTGTTCATTACTACCGTTCTGGTCATTACTACCCTCCTGGTCATTACTACCCAACTGGTTATTACTTCCGTCCTAGCTGGTCATAACTACCCTCCTGGTCATAACTACCCTCCTGGTCATTACTACTCTCCAGGTCATTACTACCCTCCTGGTCATTACTACCCTCCTGGTCATAACTACCCTCTTGGTCATTACTACCCTCCTGGTCATTACTACCCTCCTGGTCATTACTACCCTCCAGGTCATTACTACCGTCCTGGTCATTACTACCCTCCTGGTCATTACTACCGTCCTGGTCATTACTACCCTCCTGGTCATTACTACTCTCCTGGTCATTACTACCCTCCTGGTCATAACTACCCTCCTGGTCATTACTACCCTCCTGGTCATTACTACCCTCCTGGTCATTACTACGCTCCTGGTCATTACTACCCTCCTGGTCATTACTACGCTCCTGGTCATTGCCACCCTCCTGGTCATTACTACCCTCCTGGTCATTACTACTCTCCTGTTCATAACTACCCTCCTGGTCATTACTACCCTCCTGGTCATTACTACCCTCCTGGTCATTACTACCCTCCTGGTCATTATTATCCTCCAGGTCATTACTACCCTCCTGGTCATTACTACCCTCCTGGTCATTACTACCCTCCTGGTCATTACTACCCTCCTGGTCATTACTACCCTCCTGGTCATTATTACCCTCCAGGTCATTACTACCCTCCTGGTCATTACTACCCTCCTGGTCATTACTACCCTCCTGGTCATTACTACCCTCCTGGTCATTACTACCCTCCTGGTCATTACTACCCTCCTGGTCATAACTACCCTCCTGGTCATTACTACCCTCCTGGTCATTACTACCCTCCTGGTCATTACTACCCTCCTGGTCATTACTGCCGTCCTAGCTGGTCATAACTACCCTCCTCTTCATAACTACCCTCCTGGTCATTACTACTCTCCAGGTCATTACTACCCTCCTGGTCATTACTACCCTCCTGGTCATAACTACCCTCCTGGTCATTACTACCCTCCTGGTCATTACTACCGTTCTGGTCATTACTACCCTCCTGGTCATTACTACCCTCCTGGTCATTACTACCCTCCGGGTCATAACTACCCTCCTGGTCATTACTACCCTCCTGGTCATTACTACCCTCTTGGTCATTACTACCCTCCTGGTCATTATTACCTCCAGGTCATTACTACCCTCCTGGTCATTACTACACTCCTGGTCAAAACTACCCTCCTGGTCATTACTACCCTCCTGGTCATTACTACCCTCCTGGTCATTACTACCCTCCTGGTCATTACTACCCTCCTGGTCATTACTACCCTCCTGGTCATTATTATCCTCCAGGTCATTACTACCCTCCTGGTCATTACTACCCTCCTGGTCATTACTACCCTCCTGGTCATTACTACCCTCCTGGTCATTACTACCCTCCTGGTCATTATTACCCTCCAGGTCATTACTACCCTCCTGGTCATTACTACCCTCCTGGTCATTACTACCCTCCTGGTCATTACTACCCTCCTGGTCATAACTACCCTCCTGGTCATTACTACCCTCCTGGTCATTACTACCCTCCTGGTCATTACTACCCTCCTGGTCATTACCCTCCAGGTCATTACTACCCTCCTGGTCATTACTACCCTCCTGGTCATTACTACCCTCTTGGTCATTACTACCCTCCTGGTCATTACTACCCTCCTGGTCATAACTACCCTCCTGGTCATTACTACCCTCCTGGTCATTACTACCCTTCTGGTCATTACTACCGTTCTGGTCATTACTACCCTCCTGGTCATTACTACCCTCCTGGTCATTACTACCGTCCTAGCTGGTCATAACTACCCTCCTCTTCATAACCACCCTCCTGGTCATTACTACCCTCCTGGTCATAACTACCCTCCTGGTCATTACTACCCTCCTGGTCATTACTACCCTCCTGGTCATTACTACCCTCCTGGTCATTACTACCCTCCTGGTCATTATTACCCTCCTGGTCATTACCCTCCAGGTCATTACTACCCTCCTGGTCATTACTACCCTCCTGGTCATTACTACCCTCTTGGTCATTACTACCCTCCTGGTCATTACTACCCTCCTGGTCATAACTACCCTCCTGGTCATTACTACCCTCCTGGTCATTACTACCCTTCTGGTCATTACTACCGTTCTGGTCATTACTACCCTCCTGGTCATTACTACCCTCCTGGTCATTACTACCGTCCTAGCTGGTCATAACTACCCTCCTCTTCATAACCACCCTCCTGGTCATTACTACTCTCCAGGTCATTACTACCCTCCTGGTCATTACTACCCTCCTGGTCATAACTACCCTCCTGGTCATTACTACCCTCCTGGTCATTACTACCCTCCTGGTCATTACTACCCTCCAGGTCATTACTACCGTCCTGGTCATTACTACCCTCCTGGTCATTACTACCCTCCTGGTCATTACTACTACCCTCCTGGTCATAACTACCCTCCTGGTCATTTCTACCCTCCTGGTCATTACTACCCTCCTGGTCATAACTACCCTCCTGGTCATTACTATTCTCCTGGTCATTACTACCCTCCTGGTCATTACTACCCTCCAGGTCATTACTACCCTCCTGGTCATTACTACCCTCCTGGTCATAACTACTCCCCTGGTCATAACTACCCTCCTGGTCATAACTACCCTCCTGGTCATTACTACCCTCCTGGTCATTACTACCCTCCTGGTCATAACTACCCTCCTGGTCATTACTACGTTCCAGGTCATTACTACCCTCCTGGTCATAACTACCCTCCTGGTCATTACTACCCTCCTGGTCATTACTACCCTCCTGGTCATTACTACCCTCCTGGTCATAACTACCCTCCTGGTCATTACTACCCTCCTGGTCATTACTACCCTCCTGGTCATTACTACCCTCCTGGTCATTATTACCTCCAGGTCATTACTACCCTCCTGGTCATTACTACCCTCCTGGTCATTACTACCCACCTGGTCATTATTACCCTCCAGGTCATTACTACCCTCCTGGTCATTACTACCCTCCTGGTCATTACTACCCTCCTGGTCTTTACTACCCTCCTGGTCATTACTACCCTCCTGGTCATTACTACCGTCCTGGTCATTACTACCCTCCTGGTCATTACTACCCTCCTGGTCATTACTACCCTCCTGGTCATTACTACCCTCCTGGTCATAACTACCCTCCTGGTCATTACTACCCTCCTGGTCATTACTACCCTCCTGGTCATTACTACCCTCCTGGTCATTATTACCCTCCAGGCCATTACTACCCTCCTGGTCATTACTACCCTCCTGGTCATTACTACCCTCCTGGTCATTATTACCCTCCAGGTCATTACTACCCTCCTGGTCATTACTACCCTCCTGGTCATTACTACCCTCCTGGTCATTACTACCCTCCTGGTCATTACTACCCTCCTGGTCATTACTACCCTCCTGGTCATAACTACCCTCCTGGTCATTACTACCCTCCTGGTCATTACTACCCTCCTGGTCATTACTACCCTCCTGGTCATTACCCTCCAGGTCATTACTACCCTCCTGGTCATTACTACCCTCCTGGTCATTACTACCCTCCTGGTCATTACTACCCTCTTGGTCATTACTACCCTCCTGGTCATTACTACCCTCCTGGTCATAACTACCCTCCTGGTCATTACTACCCTCCTGGTCATTACTACCCTCCTGGTCATTACTACCGTTCTGGTCATTACTACCCTCCTGGTCATTACTACCCTCCTGGTCATTACTACCGTCCTAGCTGGTCATAACTACCCTCCTGGTCATAACTACCCTCCTGGTCATTACTACTCTCCAGGTCATTACTACCCTCCTGGTCATTACTACCCTCCTGGTCATAACTACCCTCCTGGTCATTACTACCCTCCTGGTCATTACTACCCTCCAGGTCATTACTACCGTCCTGGTCATTACTACCCTCCTGGTCATTACTACCCTCCTGGTCATTACTACCCTCCTGGTCATAACTACCCTCCTGGTCATTACTACCCTCCTGGTCATTACTACCCTCCTGGTCATTACTACCCTCCTGGTCATTACTACCCTCCTGGTCATAACTACCCTCCTGGTCATTACTACCCTCCTGGTCATTACTACCCTCCTGGTCATTACTACCCTCCTGGTCATTACCCTCCAGGTCATTACTACCCTCCTGGTCATTACTACCCTCCTGGTCATTACTACCCTCTTGGTCATTACTACCCTCCTGGTCATTACTACCCTCCTGGTCATAACTACCCTCCTGGTCATTACTACCCTCCTGGTCATTACTACCCTTCTGGTCATTACTACCGTTCTGGTCATTACTACCCTCCTGGTCATTACTACCCTCCTGGTCATTACTACCGTCCTAGCTGGTCATAACTACCCTCCTCTTCATAACCACCCTCCTGGTCATTACTACCCTCCTGGTCATAACTACCCTCCTGGTCATTACTACCCTCCTGGTCATTACTACCCTCCTGGTCATTACTACCCTCCTGGTCATTACTACCCTCCTGGTCATTATTACCCTCCTGGTCATTACCCTCCAGGTCATTACTACCCTCCTGGTCATTACTACCCTCCTGGTCATTACTACCCTCTTGGTCATTACTACCCTCCTGGTCATTACTACCCTCCTGGTCATAACTACCCTCCTGGTCATTACTACCCTCCTGGTCATTACTACCCTTCTGGTCATTACTGCCGTTCTGGTCATTACTACCCTCCTGGTCATTACTACCCTCCTGGTCATTACTACCGTCCTAGCTGGTCATAACTACCCTCCTCTTCATAACCACCCTCCTGGTCATTACTACTCTCCAGGTCATTACTACCCTCCTGGTCATTACTACCCTCCTGGTCATAACTACCCTCCTGGTCATTACTACCCTCCTGGTCATTACTACCCTCCTGGTCATTACTACCCTCCAGGTCATTACTACCGTCCTGGTCATTACTACCCTCCTGGTCATTACTACCCTCCTGGTCATTACTACTACCCTCCTGGTCATAACTACCCTCCTGGTCATTACTACCCTCCTGGTCATTACTACCCTCCTGGTCATAACTACCCTCCTGGTCATTACTATTCTCCTGGTCATTACTACCCTCCTGGTCATTACTACCCTCCAGGTCATTACTACCCTCCTGGTCATTACTACCCTCCTGGTCATAACTACTCCCCTGGTCATAACTACCCTCCTGGTCATAACTACCCTCCTGGTCATTACTACCCTCCTGGTCATTACTACCCTCCTGGTCATAACTACCCTCCTGGTCATTACTACGTTCCAGGTCATTACTACCCTCCTGGTCATAACTACCCTCCTGGTCATTACTACCCTCCTGGTCATTACTACCCTCCTGGTCATTACTACCCTCCTGGTCATAACTACCCTCCTGGTCATTACTACCCTCCTGGTCATTACTACCCTCCTGGTCATTACTACCCTCCTGGTCATTATTACCTCCAGGTCATTACTACCCTCCTGGTCATTACTACCCTCCTAGTCATTACTACCCACCTGGTCATTATTACCCTCCAGGTCATTACTACCCTCCTGGTCATTACTACCCTCCTGGTCATTACTACCCTCCTGGTCTTTACTACCCTCCTGGTCATTACTACCCTCCTGGTCATTACTACCGTCCTGGTCATTACTACCCTCCTGGTCATTACTACCCTCCTGGTCATTACTACCCTCCTGGTCATTACTACCCTCCTGGTCATAACTACCCTCCTGGTCATTACTACCCTCCTGGTCATTACTACCCTCCTGGTCATTATTACCCTCCAGGCCATTACTACCCTCCTCGTCATTACTACCCTCCTGGTCATTACTACCCTCCTGGTCATTATTACCCTCCAGGTCATTACTACCCTCCTGGTCATTACTACCCTCCTGGTCATTACTACCCTCCTGGTCATTACTACCCTCCTGGTCATTACTACCCTCCTGGTCATTACTACCCTCCTGGTCATAACTACCCTCCTGGTCATTACTACCCTCCTGGTCATTACTACCCTCCTGGTCATTACTACCCTCCTGGTCATTACCCTCCAGGTCATTACTACCCTCCTGGTCATTACTACCCTCCTGGTCATTACTACCCTCCTGGTCATTACTACCCTCCTGGTCATTACTACCCTCCTGGTCATAACTACCCTCCTGGTCATTACTACCCTCCTGGTCATTACTACCCTCCTGGTCATTACTACCGTTCTGGTCATTACTACCCTCCTGGTCATTACTACCCTCCTGGTCATTACTACCGTCCTAGCTGGTCATAACTACCCTCCTGGTCATAACTACCCTCCTGGTCATTACTACTCTCCAGGTCATTACTACCCTCCTGGTCATTACTACCCTCCTGGTCATAACTACCCTCCTGGTCATTACTACCCTCCTGGTCATTACTACCCTCCAGGTCATTACTACCGTCCTGGTCATTACTACCCTCCTGGTCATTACTACCCTCCTGGTCATTACTACCCTCCTGGTCATAACTACCCTCCTGGTCATTACTACCCTCCTGGTCATTACTACCCTCCTGGTCATAACTACCCTCCTGGTCATTACTATTCTCCTGGTCATTACTACCCTCCTGGTCATTACTACCCTCCAGGTCATTACTACCCTCCTGGTCATTACTACCCTCCTGGTCATTACTACCCTCCTGGTCATTACTACCCTCCTGGTCATAACTACTCCCCTGGTCATAACTACCCTCCTGGTCATAACTACCCTCCTGGTCATTACTACCCTCCTGGTCATTACTACCCTCCTGGTCATAACTACCCTCCTGGTCATTACTACCCTCCAGGTCATTACTACCCTCCTGGTCATAACTACCCTCCTGGTCATTACTACCCTCCTGGTCATTACTACCCTCCTGGTCATTACTACCCTCCTGGTCATAACTACCCTCCTGGTCATTACTACCCTCCTGGTCATTACTACCCTCCTGGTCATTACTACCCTCCTGGTCATTATTACCTCCTGGTCATTACTACCCTCCTGGTCATTTCTACCCTCCTGGTCATTACTACCCACCTGGTCATTATTACCCTCCAGGTCATTACTACCCTCCTGGTCATTACTACCCTCCTGGTCATTACTACCCTCCTGGTCATTACTACCCTCCTGGTCATTACTACCCTCCTGGTCATTACTACCCTCCTGGTCATAACTACCCTCCTGGTCATTACTACCCTCCTGGTCATTACTACCCTCCTGGTCATTACTACCCTCCTGGTCATTACTACCCTCCTGGTCATTATTACCCTCCAGGCCATTACTACCCTCCTGGTCATTACTACCCTCCTGGTCATTACTACCCTCCTGGTCATTATTACCCTCCAGGTCATTGCTACCCTCCTGGTCATTACTACCCTCCTGGTCATTACTACCCTCCTGGTCATTACTACCCTCCTGGTCATTACTACCCTCCTGGTCATTATTACACTACTGGTCATTACTACGCTCCTGGTCATTACTACCCTCCTGGTCATTACTACGCTCCTGGTCATTGCCACCCTCCTGGTCATTACTACCCTCCTGGTCATTACTACACTCCTGGTCATTACTACTCTCCTGGTCATAACTACCCTCCTGGTCATTACTACCCTCCTGGTCATTACTACCCTCCTGGTCATTACTACCCTCCTGGTCATTACTACCCTTTTGGTCATTACTACCCTCCTGGTCATTACTACCCTCCTGGTCATTACTACCGTCCTGGTCATTACTACCCTCCTGGTCATTACTACCCTCCTGGTCATTACTACCCTCCTGGTCATTACTACCCTCCTGGTCATAACTACCCTCCTGGTCATTACTATTCTCCTGGTCATTACTACCCTCCTGGTCATTACTACCCTCCAGGTCATTACTACCCTCCTGGTCATTACTACCCTCCTGGTCATAACTACTCCCCTGGTCATAACTACCCTCCTGGTCATAACTACCCTCCTGGTCATTACTACCCTCCTGGTCATTACTACCCTCCTGGTCATAACTACCCTCCTGGTCATTACTACGTTCCAGGTCATTACTACCCTCCTGGTCATAACTACCCTCCTGGTCATTACTACCCTCCTGGTCATTACTACCCTCCTGGTCATTACTACCCTCCTGGTCATAACTACCCTCCTGGTCATTACTACCCTCCTGGTCATTACTACCCTCCTGGTCATTACTACCCTCCTGGTCATTATTACCTCCAGGTCATTACTACCCTCCTGGTCATTACTACCCTCCTAGTCATTACTACCCACCTGGTCATTATTACCCTCCAGGTCATTACTACCCTCCTGGTCATTACTACCCTCCTGGTCATTACTACCCTCCTGGTCTTTACTACCCTCCTGGTCATTACTACCCTCCTGGTCATTACTACCGTCCTGGTCATTACTACCCTCCTGGTCATTACTACCCTCCTGGTCATTACTACCCTACTGGTCATTACTACCCTCCTGGTCATAACTACCCTCCTGGTCATTACTACCCTCCTGGTCATTACTACCCTCCTGGTCATTACTACCCTCCTGGTCATTATTACCCTCCAGGCCATTACTACCCTCCTCGTCATTACTACCCTCCTGGTCATTACTACCCTCCTGGTCATTATTACCCTCCAGGTCATTACTACCCTCCTGGTCATTACTACCCTCCTGGTCATTACTACCCTCCTGGTCATTACTACCCTCCTGGTCATTACTACCCTCCTGGTCATTACTACCCTCCTGGTCATAACTACCCTCCTGGTCATTACTACCCTCCTGGTCATTACTACCCTCCTGGTCATTACTACCCTCCTGGTCATTACCCTCCAGGTCATTACTACCCTCCTGGTCATTACTACCCTCCTGGTCATTACTACCCTCCTGGTCATTACTACCCTCTTGGTCATTACTACCCTCCTGGTCATTACTACCCTCCTGGTCATAACTACCCTCCTGGTCATTACTACCCTCCTGGTCATTACTACCCTCCTGGTCATTACTACCGTTCTGGTCATTACTACCCTCCTGGTCATTACTACCCTCCTGGTCATTACTACCGTCCTAGCTGGTCATAACTACCCTCCTGGTCATAACTACCCTCCTGGTCATTACTACTCTCCAGGTCATTACTACCCTCCTGGTCATTACTACCCTCCTGGTCATAACTACCCTCCTGGTCATTACTACCCTCCTGGTCATTACTACCCTCCAGGTCATTACTACCGTCCTGGTCATTACTACCCTCCTGGTCATTACTACCCTCCTGGTCATTACTACCCTCCTGGTCATAACTACCCTCCTGGTCATTACTACCCTCCTGGTCATTACTACCCTCCTGGTCATAACTACCCTCCTGGTCATTACTATTCTCCTGGTCATTACTACCCTCCTGGTCATTACTACCCTCCAGGTCATTACTACCCTCCTGGTCATTACTACCCTCCTGGTCATTACTACCCTCCTGGTCATTACTACCCTCCTGGTCATAACTACTCCCCTGGTCATAACTACCCTCCTGGTCATAACTACCCTCCTGGTCATTACTACCCTCCTGGTCATTACTACCCTCCTGGTCATAACTACCCTCCTGGTCATTACTACCCTCCAGGTCATTACTACCCTCCTGGTCATAACTACCCTCCTGGTCATTACTACCCTCCTGGTCATTACTACCCTCCTGGTCATAACTACCCTCCTGGTCATTACTACCCTCCTGGTCATTACTACCCTCCTGGTCATTACTACCCTCCTGGTCATTATTACCTCCTGGTCATTACTACCCTCCTGGTCATTTCTACCCTCCTGGTCATTACTACCCACCTGGTCATTATTACCCTCCAGGTCATTACTACCCTCCTGGTCATTACTACCCTCCTGGTCATTACTACCCTCCTGGTCATTACTACCCTCCTGGTCATTACTACCCTCCTGGTCATTACTACCCTCCTGGTCATTACTACCCTCCTGGTCATAACTACCCTCCTGGTCATTACTACCCTCCTGGTCATTACTACCCTCCTGGTCATTACTACCCTCCTGGTCATTACTACCCTCCTGGTCATTATTACCCTCCAGGCCATTACTACCCTCCTGGTCATTACTACCCTCCTGGTCATTACTACCCTCCTGGTCATTATTACCCTCCAGGTCATTGCTACCCTCCTGGTCATTACTACCCTCCTGGTCATTACTACCCTCCTGGTCATTACTACCCTCCTGGTCATTACTACCCTCCTGGTCATTATTACACTACTGGTCATTACTACGCTCCTGGTCATTACTACCCTCCTGGTCATTACTACGCTCCTGGTCATTGCCACCCTCCTGGTCATTACTACCCTCCTGGTCATTACTACCCTCCTGGTCATTACTACTCTCCTGGTCATAACTACCCTCCTGGTCATTACTACCCTCCTGGTCATTACTACCCTCCTGGTCATTACTACCCTCCTGGTCATTACTACCCTTTTGGTCATTACTACCCTCCTGGTCATTACTACCCTCCTGGTCATTACTACCGTCCTGGTCATTACTACCCTCCTGGTCATTACTACCCTCCTGGTCATTACTACCCTCCTGGTCATTACTACCCTCCTGGTCATAACTACCCTCCTGGTCATTATTACCCTCCTGGTCATTACTACCCTCCTGGTCATTACTACCCTCCTGGTCATTATTACCCTCCAGGCCATTACTACCCTCCTGGTCATTACTACCCTCCTGGTCATTACTACCCTCCTGGTCATTATTACCCTCCAGGTCATTGCTACCCTCCTGGTCATTACTACCCTCCTGGTCATTACTACCCTCCTGGTCATTACTACCCTCCTGGTCATTACTACCCTCCTGGTCATTATTACACTACTGGTCATTACTACGCTCCTGGTCATTACTACCCTCCTGGTCATTACTACGCTCCTGGTCATTGCCACCCTCCTGGTCATTACTACCCTCCTGGTCATTACTACCCTCCTGGTCATTACTACTCTCCTGGTCATAACTACCCTCCTGGTCATTACTACCCTCCTGGTCATTACTACCCTCCTGGTCATTACTACCCTCCTGGTCATTACTACCCTCCTGGTCATATCTACCCTCCTGGTCATAACTACCCTCCTGGTCATTACTACCCTCCTGGTCATTACTACCCTCCTGGTCATTATTACCTCCAGGTCAATACTACCCTCCTGGTCATTACTACCCTCCTGGTCATAACTACCCTCCTGGTCATTACTACCCTCCTGGTCATTACTACCCTCCTGGTCATTATTACCTCCAGGTCATATCTACCCTCCTGGTCATAACTACCCTCCTGGTCATTACTACCCTCCTGGTCATTACTACCCTCCTGGTCATTATTACCTCCAGATCAATACTACCCTCCTGGTCATTACTACCCTCCTGGTCATAACTACCCTCCTGGTCATTACTACGCTCCTGGTCATTGCCACCCTCCTGGTCATTACTACCCTCCTGGTCATTACTACTCTCCTGTTCATAACTACCCTCCTGGTCATTACTACCCTCCTGGTCATTACTACCCTCCTGGTCATTACTACCCTCCTGGTCATTACTACCCTTCTGGTCATAACTACCCTCCTGGTCATTACTACCCTCCTGGTCATTACTACCCTCTTAGTCATTACTACCCTCCTGGTCATTATTACCTCCAGGTCATTACTACCCTCCTGGTCATTACTACACTCCTGGTCAAAACTACCCTCCTGGTCATTACTACCCTCCTGGTCATTACTACCCTCCTGGTCATTACTACCCTCCTGGTCATTACTACCCTCCTGGTCATTACTACCCTCCTGGTCATTATTATCCTCCAGGTCATTACTACCCTCCTGGTCATTACTACCCTCCTGGTCATTACTACCCTCCTGGTCATTACTACCCTCCTGGTCATTACTACCCTCCTGGTCATTATTACCCTCCAGGTCATTACTACCCTCCTGGTCATTACTACCCTCCTGGTCATTACTACCCTCCTGGTCATTACTACCCTCCTGGTCATTACTACCCTCCTGGTCATAACTACCCTCCTGGTTATTACTACCCTCCTGGTCATTACTACCCTCCTGGTCATTACTACCCTCCTGGTCATTACTACCGTCCTAGCTGGTCATAACTACCCTCCTCTTCATAACTACCCTCCTGGTCATTACTACTCTCCAGGTCATTACTACCCTCCTGGTCATTACTACCCTCCTGGTCATAACTACCCTCCTGGTCATTACTACCCTCCTGGTCATTACTACCGTTCTGGTCATTACTACCCTCCTGGTCATTACTACCCTCCTGGTCATTACTACCCTCCGGGTCATAACTACCCTCCTGGTCATTACTACCCTCCTGGTCATTACTACCCTCTTGGTCATTACTACCCTCCTGGTCATTATTACCTCCAGGTCATTACTACCCTCCTGGTCATTACTACACTCCTGGTCAAAACTACCCTCCTGGTCATTACTACCCTCCTGGTCATTACTACCCTCCTGGTCATTACTACCCTCCTGGTCATTACTACCCTCCTGGTCATTACTACCCTCCTGGTCATTACTACCCTCCTGGTCATTATTATCCTCCAGGTCATTACTACCCTCCTGGTCATTACTACCCTCCTGGTCATTACTACCCTCCTGGTCATTACTACCCTCCTGGTTATTACTACCCTCCTGGTCATTATTACCCTCCAGGTCATTACTACCCTCCTGGTCATTACTACCCTCCTGGTCATTACTACCCTCCTGGTCATTACTACCCTCCTGGTCATTACTACCCTCCTGGTCATAACTACCCTCCTGGTCATTACTACCCTCCTGGTCATTACTACCCTCCTGGTCATTACTACCCTCCTGGTCATATCTACCCTCCTGGTCATAACTACCCTCCTGGTCATTACTACCCTCCTGGTCATTACTACCCTCCTGGTCATTATTACCTCCAGGTCAATACTACCCTCCTGGTCATTACTACCCTCCTGGTCATAACTACCCTCCTGGTCATTACTACCCTCCTGGTCATTACTACCCTCTTGGTCATTATTACCTCCAGGTCATATCTACCCTCCTGGTCATAACTACCCTCCTGGTCATTACTACCCTCCTGGTCATTACTACCCTCCTGGTCATTATTACCTCCAGATCAATACTACCCTCCTGGTCATTACTACCCTCCTGGTCATAACTACCCTCCTGGTCATTACTACGCTCCTGGTCATTGCCACCCTCCTGGTCATTACTACCCTCCTGGTCATTACTACTCTCCTGTTCATAACTACCCTCCTGGTCATTACTACCCTCCTGGTCATTACTACCCTCCTGGTCATTACTACCCTCCTGGTCATTACTACCCTTCTGGTCATAACTACCCTCCTGGTCATTACTACCCTCCTGGTCATTACTACCCTCTTGGTCATTACTACCCTCCTGGTCATTATTACCTCCAGGTCATTACTACCCTCCTGGTCATTACTACACTCCTGGTCAAAACTACCCTCCTGGTCATTACTACCCTCCTGGTCATTACTACCCTCCTGGTCATTATTACCCTCCTGGTCATTACTACCCTCCTGGTCATTACTACCCTCCTGGTCATTATTATCCTCCAGGTCATTACTACCCTCCTGGTCATTACTACCCTCCTGGTCATTACTACCCTCCTGGTCATTACTACCCTCCTGGTCATTACTACCCTCCTGGTCATTATTACCCTCCAGGTCATTACTACCCTCCTGGTCATTACTACCCTCCTGGTCATTACTACCCTCCTGGTCATTACTACCCTCCTGGTCATTACTACCCTCCTGGTCATAACTACCCTCCTGGTTATTACTACCCTCCTGGTCATTACTACCCTCCTGGTCATTACTACCCTCCTGGTCATTACTACCGTCCTAGCTGGTCATAACTACCCTCCTCTTCATAACTACCCTCCTGGTCATTACTACTCTCCAGGTCATTACTACCCTCCTGGTCATTACTACCCTCCTGGTCATAACTACCCTCCTGGTCATTACTACCCTCCTGGTCATTACTACCGTTCTGGTCATTACTACCCTCCTGGTCATTACTACCCTCCTGGTCATTACTACCCTCCGGGTCATAACTACCCTCCTGGTCATTACTACCCTCCTGGTCATTACTACCCTCTTGGTCATTACTACCCTCCTGGTCATTATTACCTCCAGGTCATTACTACCCTCCTGGTCATTACTACACTCCTGGTCAAAACTACCCTCCTGGTCATTACTACCCTCCTGGTCATTACTACCCTCCTGGTCATTACTACCCTCCTGGTCATTACTACCCTCCTGGTCATTATTATCCTCCAGGTCATTACTACCCTCCTGGTCATTACTACCCTCCTGGTCATTACTACCCTCCTGGTCATTACTACCCTCCTGGTCATTACTACCCTCCTGGTCATTATTACCCTCCAGGTCATTACTACCCTCCTGGTCATTACTACCCTCCTGGTCATTACTACCCTCCTGGTCATTACTACCCTCCTGGTCATTACTACCCTCCTGGTCATAACTACCCTCCTGGTCATTACTACCCTCCTGGTCATTACTACCCTCCTGGTCATTACTACCCTCCTGGTCATTACCCTCCAGGTCATTACTACCCTCCTGGTCATTACTACCCTCCTGGTCATTACTACCCTCCTGGTCATTACTACCCTCTTGGTCATTACTACCCTCCTGGTCATTACTACCCTCCTGGTCATAACTACCCTCCTGGTCATTACTACCCTCCTGGTCATTACTACCCTTCTGGTCATTACTAAAGTTCTGGTCATTACTACCCTCCTGGTCATTACTACCCTCGTGGTCATTACTACCGTCCTAGCTGGTCATAACTACCCTCCTCTTCATAACTACCCTCCTGGTCATTACTACTCTCCAGGTCATTACTACCCTCCTGGTCATTACTACCCTCCTGGTCATAACTACCCTCCTGGTCATTACTACCCTCCTGGTCATTACTACCCTCCTGGTCATTACTACCCTCCAGGTCATTACTACCGTCCTGGTCATTACTACCCTCTTGGTCATTACTACCCTCCTGGTCATTACTACCCTCCTGGTCATAACTACCCTCCTGGTCATTACTACCCTCCTGGTCATTACTACCCTCCTGGTCATAACTACCCTCCTGGTCATTACTATTCTCCTGGTCATTACTACCCTCCTGGTCATTACTACCCTCCAGGTCATTACTACCCTCCTGGTCATTACTACCCTCCTGGTCATAACTACTCCCCTGGTCATAACTACCCTCCTGGTCATAACTACCCTCCTGGTCATTACTACCCTCCTGGTCATTACTACCCTCCTGGTCATAACTACCCTCCTGGTCATTACTACGTTCCAGGTCATTACTACCCTCCTGGTCATAACTACCCTCCTGGTCATTACTACCCTCCTGGTCATTACTACCCTCCTGGTCATTACTACCCTCCTGGTCATAACTACCCTCCTGGTCATTACTACCCTCCTGGTCATTACTACCCTCCTGGTCATTACTACCCTCCTGGTCATTATTACCTCCAGGTCATTACTATCCTCCTGGTCATTACTACCCTCCTGGTCATTACTACCCACCTGGTCATTATTACCCTCCAGGTCATTACTACCCTCCTGGTCATTACTACCCTCCTGGTCATTACTACCCTCCTGGTCTTTACTACCCTCCTGGTCATTACTACCCTCCTGGTCATTACTACCGTCCTGGTCATTACTACCCTCCTGGTCATTACTACCCTCCTGGTCATTACTACCCTCCTGGTCATTACTACCCTCCTGGTCATAACTACCCTCCTGGTCATTACTACCCTCCTGGTCATTACTACCCTCCTGGTCATTACTACCCTCCTGGTCATTATTACCCTCCAGGCCATTACTACCCTCCTGGTCATTACTACCCTCCTGGTCATTACTACCCTCCTGGTCATTATTACCCTCCAGGTCATTACTACCCTCCTGGTCATTACTACCCTCCTGGTCATTACTACCCTCCTGGTCATTACTACCCTCCTGGTCATTACTACCCTCCTGGTCATTACTACCCTCCTGGTCATAACTACCCTCCTGGTCATTACTACCCTCCTGGTCATTACTACCCTCCTGGTCATTACTACCCTCCTGGTCATTACCCTCCAGGTCATTACTACCCTCCTGGTCATTACTACCCTCCTGGTCATTACTACCCTCCTGGTCATTACTACCCTCTTGGTCATTACTACCCTCCTGGTCATTACTACCCTCCTGGTCATTACTACCCTCCTGGTCATAACTACCCTCCTGGTCATTACTACCCTCCTGGTCATTACTACCCTCCAGGTCATTACTACCCTCCTGGTCATTACTACCCTCCTGGTCATTACTACCCTCCTGGTCATTACTACCCTCCTGGTCATAACTACCCTCCTGGTCATTACTACCCTCCTGGTCATTACTACCCTCCTGGTCATTACTACCCTCCTGGTCATTACTACCCTCCTGGTCATAACTACCCTCCTGGTCATTACTACCCTCCTGGTCATTACTACCCTCCTGGTCATTACTACCCTCCTGGTCATTATTACCCTCCAGGTCATTACTACCCTCCTGGTCATTACTACCCTCCTGGTCATTACTACCCTCCTGGTCATTACTACCCTCCTGGTCATTACTACCCTCCTGGTCATTACTACCCTCTTGGTCATAACTACCCTCCTGGTCATTACTACCCTCCTGGTCATTACTACCCTCCTGGTCATTACTACCGTTCTGGTCATTACTACCCTCCTGGTCATTACTACCCTCCTGGTCATTGCTACCGTCCTAGCTGGTCATAACTACCCTCCTGGTCACAACTACCCTCCTGGTCATTACTACTCTCCAGGTCATTACTACCCTCCTGGTCATTACTACCCTCCTGGTCATAACTACCCTCCTGGTCATTACTACCCTCCTGGTCATTACTACCCTCCTGGTCATTACTACCCTCCTGGTCATTACTACCCTCCTGGTCATTACTACCCTCCTGGTCATTATTACCCTCCAGGTCATTACTACCCTCCTGGTCATTACTACCCTCCTGGTCATTACTACCCTCCTAGTCATTACTACCCTCCTGGTCATTACTACCCTCCTGGTCATAACTACCCTCCTGGTCATTACTACCCTCCTGGTCATTACTACCCTCCTGGTCATTACTACCCTCCTGGTCATTACCCTCCAGGTCATTACTACCCTCCTGGTCATTACTACCCTCCTGGTCATTACTACCCTCCTGGTCATTACTACCCTCTTGGTCATTACTACCCTCCTGGTCATTACTACCCTCCTGGTCATAACTACCCTCCTGGTCATTACTACCCTCCTGGTCATTACTACCCTTCTGGTCATTACTACCGTTCTGGTCATTACTACCCTCCTGGTCATTACTACCCTCCTGGTCATTACTACCGTCCTAGCTGGTCATAACTACCCTCCTCTTCATAACTACCCTCCTGGTCATTACAACTCTCCAGGTCATTACTACCCTCCTGGTCATTACTACCCTCCTGGTCATAACTACCCTCCTGGTCATTACTACCCTCCTGGTCATTACTACCCTCCTGGTCATTACTACCCTCCAGGTCATTACTACCGTCCTGGTCATTACTACCCTCCTGGTCATTACTACCCTCCTGGTCATTACTACCCTCCTGGTCATAACTACCCTCCTGGTCATTACTACCCTCCTGGTCATTACTACCCTCCTGGTCATAACTACCCTCCTGGTCATTACTATTCTCCTGGTCATTACTACCCTCCTGGTCATTACTACCCTCCAGGTCATTACTACCCTCCTGGTCATTACTACCCTCCTGGTCATAACTACTCCCCTGGTCATAACTACCCTCCTGGTCATAACTACCCTCCTGGTCATTACTACCCTCCTGGTCATTACTACCCTCCTGGTCATAACTACCCTCCTGGTCATTACTACGTTCCAGGTCATTACTACCCTCCTGGTCATAACTACCCTCCTGGTCATTACTACCCTCCTGGTCATTACTACCCTCCTGGTCATTACTACCCTCCTGGTCATAACTACCCTCCTGGTCATTACTACCCTCCTGGTCATTACTACCCTCCTGGTCATTACTACCCTCCTGGTCATTATTACCTCCAGGTCATTACTACCCTCCTGGTCATTACTACCCTCCTGGTCATTACTACCCACCTGGTCATTATTACCCTCCAGGTCATTACTACCCCTCCTGGTCATTACTACCCTCCTGGTCATTACTACCCTCCTGGTCTTTACTACCCTCCTGGTCATTACTACCCTCCTGGTCATTACTACCGTCCTGGTCATTACTACCCTCCTGGTCATTACTACCCTCCTGGTCATTACTACCCTCCTGGTCATAACTACCCTCCTGGTCATTACTACCCTCCTGGTCATTACTACCCTCCTGGTCATTACTACCCTCCTGGTCATTTCCCCTCCACATTACTACCTCCTGGTCATTACTA